>NC_045442.1:88152755-88166008 GCF_002776525.5 Piliocolobus tephrosceles | reverse complement strand
GGGGGAGAGAGAGAGAGAGAGAAAGAAAGAAAGAAAGAAAGAAAGAAAGAAAGAAAGAAAGAAAGAAAGAAAGAAAGAAAGAAAGAAAAAGAAAGAGAAGAAAGAAAGAAAGAAAGAAAGAAAGAAAGAAAGAAAGAAAGAAAGAAAGAAAGAAAGAAAGAAAGAAAGAAAGAAAGAAACTCTTGCAGTTAGCTCAGTGTCTGCCCAAACGGCTGCCCAGGTTTGTGCTCAAAACCCAGGGCTCTGGTGGCGTCGGTACGAGAGGGAATTTCCTGGTCTGCCAGTTGTGAAGACTGTGGGAAAAGCACAATATCTGGGCCAGAGTGCACTATTCCTCCTGGTACATTCTCTCACGGCTTCCCTTGGCTAGAGGAGGGAAATTCCCCAACCCCTTGTGCTTCCCGGGTGAGGTGACACCCCATCCCCATTTGGCTCACCCTCCGTGGGCTGTACCCACTGTCCAACCAGCCCCAATTAGATGAACTGTGTACCTCAGTTGGAGATGCAGAAATCATTTGCCTTCTGTGTCAACCTCACTGGGAGCTGCAGACCAGAGCTGTTCCTATTCAGCCATCTTGCCAGTGACTCCCCACATTTTCTTTATCCAGTCTATCATTGCGAGCATTTTGATTGATTCCATGTCTTTGCTATTGTGAATGGTGTTGCAGTGAGCATACATGTGCATGTGTCTTTGTAATAGAGTGATTTATATTTCTTTGGTATACATCCAGTAATGAAACTGCTGGGTCAAATGATATTTCTGGTTCTAAATTTTTGAGAAATTGCCACACTGTTTTCCATAATGGTTGAACTAATTTACATTCCCATCAACAGTGTAAAAGCATTCCTATTTCTTTACAACTTTGCCCCATCTATCTGTTGTTTCTTTTTTCTTTCTTTTTTCTTTTCTTTTTTTGAGACAGAGTCTCACTCTGTCACCCAGGCTGAAGTGCAGTGGCATGATCTTGGCTCACTGCAAGCTCCGCCTCCTGGGTTCACACCATTCTCCTTCCTCAGCCTCCTGAGTAGCTGGGAAAACAGGCACCCGCCACCATGTCTGACTAATTTTTTGTATTTTTAGTAGAGACAGGGTTTCACCGTGTTAGCCAGGATCATCTCGATCTCCTGACCTCGTGATCTGCCTGCCTCAGCCTCCCAAAGTGATCTGTTGTTTCTTGACTTTTTAATAATCACCTTTCTGACTGGTGTGAGATGGTATGTCATTGTGGTTTTAATTTGCATTTCTCTAATGACCAGTAATTTTGAGCTTTTTTTCATATGTTTTTGGCCACATGAATGTCTTTTTTTGAGATGTGTCTATTCATATCCTTTGCCCACTTTTTAACGTGGTTGTTTTTGTTTTCTTGTAAATTTGCTTAAGTTCCTTGTAGATTCTGAATATTAGACCTCCGTCTGATGTAGAGATTGAAAACATTTTCTCCCTTTCTGTAGGTTGTCTACTCACTCCGATGATAGTTTCTTTTGCTGTGCAGATGCTCTTTAGTTCAATTAGATCCCATTTATCAACTTTTGCTTTTGTTCCAATTGCTTTGGTGATTTCATTATAAAATCTTTGCACATGCCTATGTCCTGAATGGTATTGCCTAGACTTTCTTCTAGAGTTTTTATAGTTTTGGGTTTTACATTTAGGTCTTTTATCCATCTTGAGTTGATTTTTGTATAAGGTGTAAAGAAGGGATCCAGTTTCAATTTTCTTCATATGGCTAGCCAGTTTTCCCAGAAACATTTATTAAATAGGGAATACTTTCCCCATTGCTCTTTTTTTGTCAGATTTGTCAAAGATCAGATGGTTGTAGATGTTCAGTTTTATTTCTGAGTTCTCTATTCTGTTCCATTGGTCTATGTGCCTGTTTTTGTGCCAGTACCATGCTCTTTTAGTTACGGTAGCCTTGTAGTATAGTTTGAAATCTGATAATGTGATGATGCCTCCAGCTTTGTTCTTTTTGCTTAGGATTGTCTTGGCTCTTTTTTGGTTCCATTTGAATTTTAAAATAGTTTTTTATTTTTTAATTCTGTGAAGAATGTGAGTGGTAGTTTAATGGGAATGGCATTGGATCTATAAATTGTTTTGGGCAGTATGGCCATTTTCATGATATTGATTCTTTCTAACCATGAGCATGGAATGTTTTTCCATCTACTTGTGCCCTCTCTGATTTCCTTGAACAGTGGTTTGTAGTTCTCCTTGAAGAGGTTCTTCACTTCCCTTGTTAGCTGTATTCCTCAGTATTTTGTTCTCTTTGTGGCAATTATGAATTCCCATTCACATAATTTGGCTCTCTGCTTGTCTGTTGTTGGCATATAGGAATGCTTGACATTTTTGCCCATTGGTTTGTATCTTGAGACTTTACTAAAGTTGCTTATCAGTCTAAGAAGCTTTTAGGCTGAGTCAATGAGGTTTTCTAGATGCAGGATCACATCATCTGCAAACAAAGACAATTTGACTTCCTCTCTTCTTATTTGAATACACTTTGTTTCTTTCTTTTGCCTGATTGCCCTGGCTGGAACTGCCAACACTATGTTGATTTGGAGTGGTGAGAGAGAGCATCCATGTCTCGTGCCAGTTTTCAAGGGGGAATGCTTCTTGCTTTTTCCCATTCAGTATGATATTGGCTGTGGGTTTGTCATAAAGGATCTTATTATTTTGAGGTATGTTCCTTCAGTACCTAGTTTATTGAGAGTTTTTAACATGAAGATATGTTGAATTTTGTTGAAGGCCTCTTCTGCATCTATTGAGATAATCATGGTTTTTGTCTTTAATTATCTTTATGTGATGAATTACATTTTTTGATTTGTGTATGTTGAACCAGGGTAAGGCTGCTTTCTATAGGGGCATTGGCTAATCATTTTGAAACCACAACACAGGGATAATGGAATCAAATAATTGACGGATGCAGGATGATGGAAGCCAGTTTTCTCACTGTTGGAGGAGGAAGTTGAGGAAGGTTAGAGTGATCATGTGGTCTTGGATTAAAGTTGGATATTTTAGTATTAACTCCTACTTAGCTTAATATAAATAGCAATGAATCCCTAGGGGAATATTTTTAGATATTTGTATAGATATGGGTTAGGACACTCAAATATCTTTCCTAACTCTGTCAGTTAGCAGGGCTTAGAAGCAATGGAATCCCGGAAGTATGGAACACACACATCACCCAGATCCTGACTTCTAATACCAGTCTATAAAGAAAGGAACGAGAGCTCCTGGCAGATACTGTGGATTCTAGGGCTGAGCAGGGCATAGAGGAGAAGAGCCTGGTGTGCCTCATAGTGCCAGAATGTAAGTACAAAACACACACACAAGTGCACAAACACTCAACAATGGGGTGTGTCAAAGGGATACAGGAGCCAACTGAAAGAGCTCCTAGTGGCCACAGGTGGAATAATTTGAGTAACAAAATTAATAAAGTAGTACTAGATTATGACCTAAGGTATACAACAAAAATGCATGAGATCAATTGGTATCAACATATGATTGAATATATAACTAAAAATAAGGGAGAGGAGACAAACCTCTCATATAGAAGAATTTAAAATAATTTACGTAGATATCCCTATCTCAAGGCGGTAGAATATAACTTCCCCTCCCTTAAGTGTGGGCTGCATACGGTGACTTACCTCCAAAGAGTACTGAATGGGAAATGGGAAAATGAGTAACTTTATAGTAGAGAAAGCAGACAGACTCCCTTAGCCAGGTGAGCAAGGCAGACAAAGCTAAGTTATGTCGGTGGCATGTGCCTTTACCTCAGTGGCTTTTTCCTCAAACCCTGCAACTCCAGTCTAATCATGGGGAAAATACCAGGCAAAGTCCACCTGATGGACTTTCTGCAAAATAGCTGACAAGTTGTCCCCAAACCTCCCCAAAACTGTCAAAGTCATTTAAACAAAGTCATCCTGACAAAGTCTGAGAACTTGTCACAGCCATAGAGGAGTTAAAGGACACACAACCACTAAATGTTATATGGTGTCCAGGATGGGATCCCGGTACAGAAAAAAGATATGTGGTAAGAACTGAGGAAGTGTCCATAAAGTATGGATTTTAGCTAACAATAATCAGTAGTGGCTTCTTGGTTGTGACAGATGACCCCTACCCATGTAACATCTGCACATTAGGAGAAACTGAGTGTTGGGTATGTGTGGACCTCTTGTATTACTATCTTCACAATTTTCTATGAATCCAAACCTATTCTAAAATTCAAGGTTTATTTTTGAGACTGTCAATCGAGTTTATGCAAGTGAAGGGAAGGGAGCAGGAATAAAATGAAGGCGGGAGGTCTATGCATGCAAAGCCCTAGCTGGGGGAGATAGGTAGAGAAGGAGAGAAAGAATGGCCCATAGAAGTTCTTCAAAAACATGGGTTTAGTAACTGTTAGAGGCTGATTTCAACTTACTTAGTGCTACTGCTCTTTAAAATGCTAATTATTTTCCATTACCTTTGCTTTCAGTGGACCTTTTCCCTACTACTAAACACAAGCAAGCAAAACTGTGTTTTCAACAGGAAATGTCTGTGCATTGCCTCTTGTTGAGGGCACCCAAAACTAAATCGAACCAGCAGAAGGAAGATGTCAGGGAAAGGCCAGGTCCTGGTGGAGGATGAGGTGGGTGACCCCAGATGTCAGAGGTGAGGAGGCAGAGCAGATCCACCAAACCAGCTGAGAGGGACCACCAATTCTGCCCCACTATCTCCTGCAGTCAGAGCCAGATGGCAGAAACTATGCTTTCTGCCTCTGGTGAGTCATAGAGGCCACTAGCATCCTGAAACAGAGGCCACCAAGTTCTGGGCTTCTGCCATCTAGCTAGACTGTGACCTCCTGGAAATCAGCCACTGCAGAGCTCTATTTTTTGGGTGGCCATAGTTGTGGGTCTGTGGGCTGCTGCTGCTGCTCCAACCCATGGCCACAGTGAATACCCGGGTCCCAGCCAACTGCCTCCCACAGAGGACTGCTGGATGGAGGTGGCTGCACATTCTCTCCTGCTCCTGCAAAGCAACCTGACACCCATGCCCCGTATCCTGAAACAAAGATCATGTGCTCTACAGTGTGGACAAGCATTTCAGTTCAGCATGAAAGGAGAGACGGTCCAAGAACATAGTCACATGACAGCCCACAACCCCGCTGTCCCCGTGACCCTGCTCTCATCTTGGCCTCAGTGGTTCACAGACATCCCAGGCCCAGCTGGTGAAGGCTGGCGTTTATCATTGCACTTTTCTCAGATTCTTGGCTTCAGTTCCCTAGCAGAGACCTTGGCCTATACCACAGTTTAAAGATGTGCCTTTTAAAGATTGAATCAGGTTCAATTTTCAGCAGCTGCTTTAAGACAGCTTAGGCTAATTATTGTGTGATCATAAAAAAAATCACCTATGGAGCTTGTTAAATTTACAGATGTTTCTGAGTCCCATCCCAAAGGAGAGTCCTGGGGATAAGTATTTTTAATATGCTTCCTGGGATGCAGATCTAAGTGCCTAGGAAATTATGTAGAAAGTTCACGCACGGTTTTTTTTTTTTTTTTCTTTCTAAGTTCTAGTTCCTGCACTTCTTAAAAAAATTAGAATGGGGAGGATAGGGAGGTTGGGAATCTGAAACTAAGTGTTACAAAATGTCAGTTAGCAGGAACCTAAGAGACCAAGTTCTCCAATCCTTTCTTTTCACAGGAACAGAGCTGGGTCCAGTGAGGTGAAGGGTGTCACTGAGGTCATTCAACTACAAAATGCCAGAGCAGGAGTGGAGGCCAAGTCCCCAGGCTCCAATTCATGACCTCAAGGTGAAAAGATCTCCCGAGACAGATAACAGTTCTCATTTAAGTAAGAATTAAAAATAAAACTTCTCAGTGCTTTGAGACTGTGTTTCCACTAGGCAGTTTATTGTACCTTGTAGATCTGCAAAGACTTCCAAAGATGCCTAAACAAAGGCTGTAGTCATCATTCCGTTGGCTGGGCTGACTTGCTTTCTCCTTCTCCAAACTCTCCTTTTCCCCAAACCTCTTAACCCCACCTATCCACTAATTGTCCTCCCAAGTCCTTTTTGAGCTTGGTCCCAGTCTCATGCTCTCTCCTCATTCACCAATCCAAGATGACTCTGGAGTTCACAGCCTCAGCTGGCTGTCCCTGGACAGAGCCTGGGATGCCTGACGAACCAGCAGGACCAAGGAGTGGGGTTCTGATCTGTGGGGATCCAGGAGAGTCGCCTCTGATCTCTAAGGGGCCACTGCTTTCCAAACAGAGGCAAGTCACAGAGCTCTCTCCGAAGCTATCGGGCTCACCCTTGGGGTCAGCTTAGAGGGAGGCTAAGGTTATAGGGGGTTGATTGGTCACTGAACACCTCTGATGTCTCTCTCTATCCCTGCAACCATCCTAATAATGACAGAAGAGCATGGAGGTACTGTTTTTGAACAGTTACTGTGTGTCACCCACTGGGTTGTTTGGTTTTATTTATTACTTCCAACTCTCACAACAGCCTCATGAGACAATGGTGTTCAGAGATGTTAAGTAGCTGGCCCCAGTCTCACAGCCTGCAAGATTTGGAGCCAGGACTGGAATATGAGAGCAAAGCTCTGGCTCCTTCCACAGTCAAGCTCCCCCTCATCTGCAAACTGGAAAGCACATTGTTCAACTCCTAACACACTCTCTAGGAGCATTTTTGATTCCATGTCCATCCTGTAGGTTTTCTCTAGAAATAGTGGTTCTAGATGACATTCCAATATCTCGTGATTGCTCAATATCCAAGCCATAAAGAACAAGGGAGAACCATGAATGTTTCCCTCAATTATGTCATAATTTTATGATGACCTGGGGTCAAGAGAATGGTGGGACGAGCTGAGGCTACAGGGACTCACAGATCCTCTTGGTCTGTTCGCAGAAGAGGAGAAGGCTATCAGAAAGGCTGTTGGCTGCTGAGGACCAATCATGGTAATTAAGTTTGTTCTGAGCCTGTGTGTCGGGCAATGTGCTGGATGCTTTCCTAGCATGAGCTCATTGAAGCATCACAGCACCCCTACTGCTGTGATCCCCATTTTTAAGCAAGGATAGGAGGCCTAGGGAGTCTAAAACTCCCCTGAGTTAAGAGAGCTACAGAGAAAATGGCCATACTGCGCAAGGTAATTTATAGATTCAATGCCATCCCCATCAAGCTACCAATGAGTTTCCTCACGGAATTGGAAGAAACTGCTTTAAAGTTCATATGGAACCAAAAAAGAGCCTGCATTGCCAAGACAATCCTAAGTCAAAAGAACACAGCTGGAGGCATCACACTATCTGACTTCAAACTATACTACAAGGCTACAGTAACCAAAACAGCATGGTACTGGTACCAAAACAGAGATATAGACCAATGGAACAGAACAGAGCCCTCAGAAATAATATCACACATCTACAACCATCTGATCCTTGACAAACCTGACAAAAACAAGAAATGGGGAAAGGATTCCCTATTTAATCAATGGTGCTGGGAAAATTGGCTAGTCATAAGTAGAAAGCTGAAACTGGATCCTTTCCTTACTCCTCATTCAAAAATTAATTCAAGATGGATTAGAGACTTAAATGTTAGACCTAAAACCATAAAAACCCTAGAAGAAAACCTAGGTAATACCATTCAGGACATAGGCATGGGGAAGGACTTCATGTCTAAGACACCAAAAGCAACAGCAACAAAAACCAAAATTGACAAATGGGATCTAATTAAACTAAAGAGCTTCTGCACAGCAAAAGAAACTACCATCAGAGTGAACAGGCAACCTACAGAATGGGAGAAAATTTTTGCAATCTACTCATCTGACAAAGGGCTAATATCCAGAACCTACAAAGAACTCAAACAAATTTACAAGAAAAAAACAAACAACCCCATCCAAAAGTGGGGAAAGGATATGAACAGACATTTCTCAAAAGAAGACATTCATACAGCCAACAGACACATGAAAAAATGCTCATCATCACTCGCCATCAGAGAAATGCAAATCAAAACCACAATGAGATACCATCTCACACCAGTTAGAATGGCAATCATTAAAAAGTCAGGAAACAACAGGTGCTGGAGAGGATGTGGAGAAATAGGAACACTTTTACACTGTTGGTGGGATTGTAAACTAGTTCACCTATTATGGAAAACAGTATGGCGATTCCTCAAGGATCTAGAACTAGATGTACCATATGACCCAGCCATCCCTTTACTGGGTATATACCCAAAGGATTATAAATCATGCTGCTATAAAGACACATGCACACGTATGTTCATTGAAGCACTATTCACAATAGCAAAGACTTGGAATCAACCCAAATGTCCATCAGTGACAGACTGGATTAAGAAAATGTGGCACATATACACCATAGAATACTACGCAGCCATGAAAAAGGATGAGTTTGTGTCCTTTGTAGGGACATAGATGCAGCTGGAAACCATCATTCTCAGCAAACTATCGCAAGAACAGAAAACCAAACACCGCATGTTCTCACTCAAAGGTGGGAACTGAACAATGAGATCACTTGGACTCAGGAAGGGGAACATCACACACTGGGGCTTATCATGGGGGGAGGGGGCATTGCATTGGGAGTTATACCTGATGTAAATGACGAGTTGATGAGTGCTAACCAGTTGATGGGTGCAGCACACCAACATGGCACAAGTATACATATGTAACAAACCTGTACATTATGCACATGTACCCTAGAACTTAAAGTATAATAATAAAAAATAAAAAAAAAAAAGGATTAAAAAAAAAAAAAAAAACTTCACAGTATAAGAGCCAGAATTCAGAAGAAAGCCTGTCTGACATCACCGCCTGTGCATGTGATCCCTGTAGTCTACTCCTGTGATTTCCCTTAAACGAACCGGGACTTTTTTTTTTTTTTTTTTTTTTTTTTTTTTTTTAGACGAAATCTGTCACCCAGTCTGGAGTCTGGAGTGCAGTGGCACAATCTCAGCCCACTGCTACCTCTGCCTCCCCAAGTTCCAACCATTCTTCTGCCTCAGCCTCCCAAGTAGCTGAGATTACAGGCAAGTGCCACCACGTCTGGCTAATTTTTTATTATTAGTAGAGATGGAGTTTCACCATGTTGACCAGGCTGGTTTTGAACCCCTTACCTCAAGTGATCCCCGCCTTAGCCTCTCAAAGTGCTGGGATTATAAACATGAGCTACGGCTCCTGGCTGAGTTTGCTTTTTTATGCAAAGGATTTTCTGAGCACCTACTCTGCAATAGGTTGTATGAGGCCTTGGAGGTGTGAAGATGAATCAAACATTGACCTTGCCTTCTGTGGTTACTCCAGAATGGTGGAGCAGACATGGATGGTTAAAGGCAGCATGCCATCTCTTCAACACACTGTGTAAGTTGAGGGATACGAGGAATTCATTCTCTTTCCTCAAGGGTGCCACATAGCCAGAGGAACGGAGGCAAACAGGAGGGCAACAGGAAAGGGCACACCTTGGGCAGGGACAGCACCATGCTATGTCTCACTATCCATCTTCGTTCGCTGTGTTCTCTGCACCAGGTGGGCCCAGACAGGGATAAAGCATTTCTCATCCTCAGGCATCACGTGGTCCCTGAGACATGCAGTGCAGAAACAAATGAATAGAGTGAATGCTTGCCGTGTTCACGTCTGTGTGTGTATGTGTGTGTGCGCACACATTGCAGGGAAAGGAGAAGTGGGAGTGATGAGGCTGGAAACAGAGTTGTGAACAAGACTTGAATGATATTGAGCATCAAAATCCAAAGTTGCCCTTTTCTCTTGTAGACAATAGAGTTCTGTCATTTAAAACAGTGGAGAATCAACACCATCCCTATCCACAATTTTTCTCCAAGTTTGAAAGGCAGGCTTGACAAAACTATCACATCCTGCCACCCCTCATCCTCTCTTTCCCACACAAATCCTCTCCTTAATGCCCGCAGCCCTAAGCAGGGCACTGGAGCTCCACTGCACACACCTCACCTCTTGTTGCTGGGTTTGGCTGGTTCTTCTTCCTCATCACCTCCTTTTCGCCATGACTGTTCTGCTGGTCAGTGCCTCATTTTCTCAGCCGGTCAATTGCAAATGTCCTCTAATTAGTCTCTGTTGTGAGTTGAATTGTGTCTCCCAAAAAGATCTGTTCACGTCCTAACCCCTGGTACCTGTGAGTGTGACCTTATTGGAATAGGGTCTTTGCAATGTGATCAAGTTAGGATGAACTCATGTTGGAACAGACATTCAATATGAAATTTGATACGACTGAAATCAATATGACTAGCGTCGTTACACGCAGAAGGGAAGAGACACAGACCCAGGCCCAGATGCCAGGAGAATGTCACATGATGACGGGACAGGACTGAGCAAAGCGTCTGTAAGCTGGGGACTGCCAGAGACTGCCAGGGATTGCCAGAGACTGCCAGGGATTGCCAGGGACTGCCGGGGAATGCCAGAGAGAGCCAAGGATTGTCAGCAACATCAGAAGCTAAGATAGAGGCTTGGGATAGATTTTTTCCTAGAGCTTTCTGAGGAACATGGACCTGCAACACTTTGATTTTGGAACTCTGGCCTCTGCTACTGTGAGAAAATGAATTTCTGTGTTTTGCAGCCACCCCATTTGTGGTCATTTGTTAGGGAAGCCCCAGGAAAGGAATATGGTCTCCTTGCCTCCATATTTGCCTGCCATCACCTGCACCTCCCATGGAGCTAACAGGTTGATCTTTCTAAATTGCAGATTTTCCCCAGTCATTTTCTCATTTAAGGGTGTTAGTGGCTCCCCATTCATTGCCTGTCTCAGAACAAAATGCCCAAACCCCTCAGCTCTGTGACTGACTCACTCTCATTTCTAACTTATGTTCCAAGTGTACTATGGGAAAATTTTTGTTTCTTTTTCTGTGATAGAAATGCCTGCATTTTATTTTCTGTCTGTTGACTTCTTCTCATCCTTACATTATCTGCAAGTGGCTGGATCATGCCCCTGCTACGTGCCCCTCTATCACTATGGCTGGAATAAGGAAGTGAAGAACAAGCATTTGTTGGATAAGTGAACAAACAGACAGATGAATGACAGATTCAGGGAAAGCCAAGGTTCCTATTGCTGTTACAATGCAGAGTTCAGAAAAGCATAAAAGGATTTGAATCAGAGGAAAGCGGGACTTTTCCCTCTTTTCTTTACTGTTTGTGTGACTGGGGGAGAAATTGCTTAACTTCTGAGACTGATCTGTAAAGGCGATCTATAGAGGCGATAATACATTCTCCATAGAAGCACTGAGAACACGAAGCAAGCTGGTGCGGGTGAATGAGAGGTTGTGCAATGCCTGGAGCAAGCCGCAGGGCTGACTCTTCCTTTCCCAGTTAAAACCGCATGTTCATTATGTAACTGTGGATTAGAGTACTCCAAGTCTGAAGTCTCATAAATACTAAGCAGAAATTGGCCTTTGTTTTGGACGTGCACAAGAATGACCTCTGCAGTGAAAACTTCCCTAATTACTTGTGCAGAACAATAGCAAAAGCCACGAGGAGGTCCATTTAAACAGGGGAGGAGCAATTAATCACAGCCCATTGGAATATTGCTTTTGGTCCTGAACTCAGTTTGCCTTACATACAGGAAATGAAATGCAGTAATTATGGCCGTCACTTGAGACTCCAGAGTCCTGGCTTCAATTCCCCAATCCTTCATCATTTCATTTTGGCTGTGTCTATGGAACACCAACACATCTGGCTAAAAAGTGAAAAATGCCATCCATTTTTCAACTCATGACTCATTGCATATTCTACCTTTCCTTTTTTTATTGTGGTATAATACCCATAATGTTTACTATTTAACTGTTTTTAGGTGTGCAGTTTGGTCGTGTTAAGTACATTCACACTGTTGTGTAACCATCACCACCATTCATTTCTAGAACTTTCACCATCCCAGCAGAAACTCTGTTTCCGTTAAAAAATAACTTTCACTCTCTCCCTCCCCACAGACCTCGGCAACCACCATTCTCCTTCTTGTATCTGTGAATTTGATTAGGTACCTCATATAAGCGGAATCATGCAGTATGCGTCCTTTCATAAATGGCTGATTTAACTTAGCATAATGTCTTCAAGTTTCATGCATGTTGCAGCATGTGTCAGAATTTCTTTTTTAAAGGTAAATAATTTCCAATGTGTGTTTATATGACATTTTATTTATCTATCCTTTGTTTTTTTTTTTCTTTTTTTTTTATTATACTTTAAGTTCTAGGGTACATGTGCATAACGTGCAGGTTTGTTACATATGTATACATGTGCCATGTTGGTGTGCTGCACCCATCAACTCATCAGCACCCATCAATTCATCATTTATATCAGTTATAACTCCCCAATGCAATCCCTCCCCCCTCCCCCCTCCCCACGATAGGCCCCATTGTGTGATGTTCCCCTTCCCGAGTCCAAGTGAGCTCATTATTCAGTTCCCACCTATGACTGAGAACATGCGGTGTTTGGTTTTCTCTTCTTGTGATAGTTTGCTAAGAATGATGGTTTCCAGCTGCATCCATGTCCCTACAAAGGATGCAAACTCATCCTTTTTTATGGCTGCATAGTATTCCATGGTGTATATGTGCCACATTTTCTTAATCCAGTCTGTCACTGATGGACATTTGGGTTGATTCCAAGTCTTTGCTATTGTGAATAGTGCCACAATAAACATACGTGTGCATGTGTCTTTGTAGTAGCATAATTTATAATCCTTTGGGTATATACCCAGTAGTGAGATGGCTGGGTCATATGGTACATCTAGTTCTAGATCCTTGAGGAATTGCCATACTGTTTTCCATAATGGTTGAACTAGTTTACAATCCCACCAACAGTGTAAAAGTGTTCCTATTTCTCCACATCCTCTCCAACACCTGTTGTTTCCTGATTTTTTAATGATTGCCATTCTAACTGGTGTGAGATGGTATCTCATTGTGGTTTTGATTTGCATTTCTCTGATGGCAAGTGATGATGAGCATTTTTTCATGTGTCTGTTGGCTGTATGAATGTCTTCTTTTGAGAAATGTCTGTTCATATCCTTTCCCCACTTTTGGATGGGGTTGTTTGTTTTTTTCTTGTATATTTGTTTGAGTTCTTTGTAGATTCTGGAAATTAGCCCTTTATCAGATGAGTAGATTGCAAAAATTTTCTCCCATTCTGTAGGTTGCCTGTTCACTCTGATGGTAGTTTCTTTTGCTGTGCAGAAGTTCTTTAGTTTAATGAGATCCCATTTGTCAATTTTGGCTTTTGCTGCCGTTGCTTTTGGTGTTTTAGACATGAAGTCCTTGCCCATGCCTATGTCC
>NC_045442.1:88114367-88152355 GCF_002776525.5 Piliocolobus tephrosceles | reverse complement strand
TTTAATTGTGATGTTAGAGTGTCAATTTTAGATCTTTCCTGCTTTCTATCTATCCTTTGTTGATGAACACTTGGGTTGCTTCTACCTTTGGCTTTTTAAATACTGCTGCTCTGAACATGTATGTGCAAATATCTGTTCAAGTCCTTGCTTGCTTTTAATTATTTTGGGTATATACCCAGAAGTGGAATTGTGGGATTATATGGTAATTCTGTTTCTAGTTTTTTGAGGAACTTCCATACTGTTTTCCACAGCAGTTGCCACATTCTACATTCCCACCAGCAGGGCACAAGAGTGCCAATTTCTCCGCATCCTCACCAATACTTGTTGTTTATTTATATATTTTTTGCTGACAGCCATACCAATGGGTGTGAAGTTCACCTTTTCTTTTTCATGTGTTGCAAGAATTTACTTTTACATGATATGTATGCATTTGATGTCTTAATTTCTTCACCAATCATATATTACAGTAGGTTTATCTGAACATCTTTCCCAACCTTTGTTCAGCACCCTGCCAAGTATTCTAGATTTTCACATTTCTGACCACTGCATCCTAAAAGTTTCTGCTGCTCAACTGTATATTTGCAGAACACAGCACAATTAAAAGTCAAGAAGGGGGAGACAGTAAAGGATGATGAGCAAGGATGAAGAGATTCTTCCTTCCCACACTGAGTGCTGTGGTCTGTGCCCCTGTGTCTGGGAGCCAGGTGCCGACTCCCACCCAGGACTCTGGTAATATCTGCCAGCCTCCACGATTGCTGCTTCGTGAGGTTCTTTGCTGGGAGGTCTGTGAGCTTCCAGAAGAAGTGGAGGGCCACTTACCAAGCTGTGTATCCTCATCCCTCAATCAAGACCAACCCAGCAAATGCTCAAAAATCTTTTTTTCAAACAGCTTCATTTAATTAAAGTAAATTAATTAGTGAATATGTAATATTCTTCTATGAGCGGAGGAAGTAGTCGGAAAAGCAAACTAAATTTTCTTGTCAAAATAATTCTATCTGCAGGAGAGTTTACAACCTTCCCTATGTGCAGTTTCAGTTCACGTGATTTAATTGATGGTAGCTTACTTGGTCTCCTAGCTTACCGAAAACTTCCCCAAGGCTGTTTTAAATGTTGATTTGAATCTAAACACCTAATTACTGGTCCCTGCCTGGAGATACTGCTCCAGAGGCCCCGCAGTGCTGGCCGCTGCCAAGAGCTACCTGGCAGTGATGGATTGTGTAGCTTGCTAGCCCCACCAGCCGGGGGCCCAAGACTTTCTACAGAAGTGCCCAGTGGGGAGGCATGCTAGAGGGGCCTGACTCCTCGTTCCTGCCTGTGTTTTGTATTTGGGTCCACTTTAGTTTATTTTTAGTCAATACCAGAGACAGAAAGGCCATAAATTTCTCTTCTGTTGACACAAGTAGTCTTCAGCTTTGTAATGTTCATCCTTTTCCACCAAGAACAAGAGCTCTGGGGTGACAGTGGCCAGTTCCTGAACTTCCACCAGTATCTCCAACTGAGTTCTGACCTACCACGTTGGGTGACAATTCCCCAAGTGTCTTTCCTGTTTCTATTGACAGAGGTATTGGCTGCTTTTGTCCCAGACTGCCCTTTCAAGAATGTTTATAGAGAGAGCAGCCTGGAAGATAGTATACCCCCTACAGAGCAAAGGGCAAGCGTGCTTGCTGTCCAGTGAAATAAAAATAAAGTATCCCTCTGGAGAAAAGGTTAGGCAAGTTTGCTTCTCATGTATTATAAAATACTCACACTCCCTAAACTCTGCTTCTCAGCTGTGATGCAAACTCACTGGATGTGCAGTATCCACCTGGTCCCCTCTGTATCCTCTCGATGGAATTTGGGGGGGAGCAAGGGAATGGATTCTAATATCATGTTTCTTACTGTACTGTAAGTAATAAAGTATTTTGTCTCTGACTCAAGAGTCTCATATCTTTTACCATCATCCAGGAAACTGTGACAGGCTAACTTGTTACTGTGTATATAGGGTAAAATCACACACCTCTAACACTTCATGATTCATGATACATGCTGATGTCAGCTTTATAAGATGTCAGCTAATTATGCCTTGATCCTCTCCTCATGCTGCCTTCCTCTGCCCAGGCCTAGGTCAAGTGCTCTCCACATGTATCTGTTCTCCACCATGTCTGTTATTTTATCTAACACTGACTGCTGGGACCAGACTACACATGTCTGCACTGGGCCTGGGCATGAGGGAAGAGAGAAAGTTATTCTGAGGATCAAATTGATCCTGTAGGTTCTTCTGGAAATATTGGTTGATAATGGGAATAATATTTTCATTCCCCACTTAAATCCCATTATCCAGGTGTCTTCTCCCTCCAGGGCCATGCCATGAATTATGTTATCCCAGGGAAGTTCAGGCACTCGCATCTCTAGAACACATAGATCATTGAACAATGTTAGTCTCAGAGTTAACTTTCTCGAGTATTTAGGGATACAAGTAGTCTTGAGAGCCAGCTAGGCCTTCACCTGGGGGCAGGCCGTGGGATTTTTGTTGAGGTCACGGGGAAGGAGCAGCAGTCCAGCCTGGGGCTGGCTTGCCAAGTGGTGCGTCCTGGTGCACGGCTGCATTCTCTGAGAGTGAGAAACATTTTCTGGTTCTCACAAAGGTTCCTTGTTGGCTAGCAGAGAAAAAGACTTTATGAAAGAAGAAAGAGAGGATTTTAAAATTCCCAACCTACCAGGTTTAGACATAAAGACTTAGGCTTTCCAAGGTTCTGATCATAGAATTTTATTGCAAGTCATACTGCAGAGAGAGAGGACTGGGGACATAAAGTGAGGGAGTTCTCCAACCAGACTGAAAGAGGAACAAGAGGCCCTACCCTGCCTACCCTGGGCCTGGGCCAGGAGCTAGTGAAGAGGGAATAGAATGTAGAGGGAGGGCAAGGAACTACACCTGGGTCCACAGCCCACATCACGGAGTGGCTGGCCTTAAGTTAGAGCATAGTCAGGAGCAGCCAAGGAGGCTATTTGCACCAAGAGAAGGCAGCCACTGACATCTATCTGGATGCTTCTGAAGCCTTCTCTAACTCTGACCACCTGGCCTTCATGCTGTTTTGCAAACAGATCAGACCTTCTTATCTCAGGACTTTTGCATAAACTGTTCCCTTTGTCTGAAAGATTCTTTTGCCAGATATTCTCATTGCTCACCTCTTTTCAATTCTAAGTCTCCATGCAAATCTTTTCAAATATTACTTTATTGAGAAGGCTTCCCTGACGGTGTATTTAAAACAGCAAGCTCCTATCCCAGCAATCTCCATTGCCCTTCAGGGATACCCTTCCCTTGACAGCACCTATCACTCTCTGGTGTGCGGTGGATCGTATTGTTGATTTACTGTCTTTTTGCTCCTACGGGGCAGGGGACTTCGTTTTGTGTGCTACTGGATCTCCAGTGCCTACAGCAGTGCCTGGCATGATGATCCCTTGATGCACATTTGTTGAATAAATACCTGAGTGAACGAGGCTCCAGGTTCATGAGAGAAGCTCTGCCTTGGCTCAATGTCAGCCTCAATACAGGCTGGGAGCACTGAGAGGTGTCTAACGGTAAGGTCTGACCCATCCTCTTGGCCCTAGGCCAAGCATGTATAGGGCCCAGGAACTCCCACTTGCCACTTAAGCACATGCGAAGTCCAATGTGGACCACTGGCAATCTTGTGTCTGGACGAGAGGAGCACCGAGAGCTGCAGAAGCCAGAGGTGAGGCCGGGCCAGCATCAGCAGGGGTGGGTGGTACCTCTCTGCAATGAGAGCAGCCAGGACCACCATTGCCTCTGTGTCCTGACCACAGCCCAGGCAGGGCTCGTAGACCAGCAGGCAGGCTGCATACTGACCATGGATAGGCTGCTGCTTCTGCAGTGCCCAGGACTCACACCCAGACACCTATTTGGAGAAAGAGGGAGGCAGCAACAATCCAGCTGAACTGGACAGCTGAACTTGGAATTGACTGTTCATCAAAAGGGACCATTCAAGCCAAAAACAAATAGTTATGTGCTCACTGGGAAACATGGTTGCCTTCCCTGGCTCCCTAACTCCAATCCCCAGCCAACGGGGTTTGTGTGGAAGACTAAGCAATTGTAGCAAAATTTAAACAAGCGTGTAAAAGGTCTCGTGCATGAGGGCAGTGAGTTAAATGTGGGACCCAGTCATCACCTGAGCCTAATATACACTTGATGAGAGCCCCCAGGGAGGTGTGCCCAAAGCAAGGTGGCCTATGGTATCTTTTCTTTCCAAAGCTCCCACTTAGATTAGGTTGGCTGTCGTCACCAGGTCACTAGCCAAGTGCACAGCTGTCTCCTGCAGACACCTTGGGGTGCTTCCTGGTAGGCACAGGCTGTGGTGGCTCCTAGGGAGTGGAAGTATTTCGTGCCCAACCACTTACTGATGGATACGCCGTTGGAATTCCGCAGATTCCCCAGCTCTCTGGGGATCCCATGAGAGGCTCTGGAATTTCCATGCTAAGTCTGAAAACGTTTTGCTTCCCTCCTGGTGGAGGTTGACAACCGAGGCAAGAGCCTGAGCCATCTGGGAGTTGCCTGGAGCAGCAGAATTTCTAGTCCATTCTCATGGGAATAAGACCTAAGTAATCAAAGATACTGTCAATGTGAATTTTGAGTTTCAGTGAAAACCAGACCAATTAGTTAAAGAATTAAATTGGTAAATATGATAGTTTCTACTGCTACCAAAAGACTGTCAGAGAGCAGCAGTCCTCAACTGGGGGCAATTGTGCCCCTGCCCCAGGGACATCTGGGAGTGTTTGGAGTCACTGTGGGTTGTCACAGGTCAGGGGGTTGACACTGGTGCCCAGTGCACTGGAGCCGGGCTGCTGCTGACATTCTAGGATGCACGGCGCTGCCCCCACAGCTCCTCACAGCCAAGAAGGGGCTGGCCCTGAATTCTCACAGTGACAGGTTTGAGAAACCCAGCCATAGAGCCTGTTAGCTTTTGCAAGGCCCTTTAGAATCTGTTCTTTCAATGGTATTTCCATTGAAATACCAAATGCCCTGTGAGGTAAGACAGGTAGTTATCATTGCGTCCATTTCACAGGGGGCCAAGGGTCAGAACTGGCAAGTGACCTGCTTAGGTCCACAGAGCAAAGGACAGGGGAGCTGCTCTCTCTCCACCACCGGCTCCTTTAGGGTTGCCTGGCCAGCCCTGGGAACTTTTCTACTCTATATCTGTTAGTTTTGAAAAAAGAAATAAAAACATAACATTTATTAAGAGCCTACCATGTGTCAGGCACAAAGACCAAAACTGTTGTTCTCAGGGACATTGCAGGCTGGCAGGGAAGCAGTCAACAAACAAGGTAATGTGTAAAACACATGGCACACCAGATTGCAGGGGTGGAGGAGAAGAGGCGTGGAAGGAGGAGGTATGGGGGAGCTGGGGTGGTGCTGAACTGATGTTTTTGGCAGTGTGGCCAGAGACGGCTTCAGCCAGGTGGCATTTGAGGAAGACCTGAACCAAGCGAGGAAGCCAGCCATGTGGCTGTCTGGGGAAGAGGGTCCAGGTGCAGGGGCAGCAGGGGCAAAGGGCAGGCCTGGCACACGTGAGAGCCAGCATGGCTGACAGAGCACTAGAGGGAGGGAGAGAGCAGAAGACGCCACAGACAAGAGTGGGGGAAAGGTGGGTGGGGTGCATCGTAGACTCGCGAAGGTCATTTGAAGGACCTTGGCTTTCATCAGAAAAATAGGGAGCCACTGCAGGATCTGAGCAGCAGCTCAGGTGAGTCTTTGGATTTTAACCGGATCACTCTGGCTGCTGTGTGGAGGATGGACTGAAGGAAGGGGCAATGAATGTGTTCAATTTCATTTTTGCCAGTCCTAATTTCCTCAATACCACATTTTAAAAATGAATTCTGTGATCATGTGAACAAGGAGGAAAAGATATGGTGGTGCAGGAATACCAAGGAGAGCCTGAAGAATGGAGCTCATTGGTAAGCCAGAAGAAAAGCAACTATCAGACAGGAGGATGTGAGCAGAAAACTGAGCATGTTGGCTGGGGCTTCCCCACGGATCAGGGGCTCCAACCCTGCTTGGAGCAGGTGGTGAACACAGAACCTGTGATCCCGGTGCATCTGTGGGGCTCCATGTGGACAGAGGCTGCCTGGCTGGGGAGTGATGTCATTTCCTCTAGGATTAGCCAGCTTCTCTAGAAAATTCAGAAAATTATTCTTCTCTGAATAGTTTTCATTTCATCATGATTTGTTTGTCATTACTTTACCTGTCTTAGTCAAAAACTTACAGCCTCTTTATATTAAGATGTAAGCCCCTGAACTTGGGATTCTCAGGAACTGAGTCTAAACTTCCCATTAAATAGTACCGATGTTCGTTAAGAAAGCTATGTTGCCAATGTAATGGGGCAGGTCATTTGAACAAAATTTGTTAAACCATTCTTGAGTCTTCGGGGATTGGAGTTTTGATTTCCTTATCATAAAACCAAAAATGCAGAGGAGTGTGATCAGTTAACCCATTATTATTGCATCATTAAAAAAAAAAAACAAACAGTGTATATTTATGTGGCTGCTCCTCAGGGTAGGGAGAAGAGAGAGACAGAGAGGTCTCGGGCCATGTTTGCACGGGGATATGTCAGCCTACTGTCTGAGAAGCAATGTGACCTTCCCAGGGAGAGATTTACAGTCTATGTAATATAAAATCTGAGGCAGACAGACATCCACACTTGGAAGCCAAACTTGGCCACCAGTGCATTTCATACAGTTGGTCTCCATGGAATTTCAGGAGAACACAGTATGAAAACTGGGAGGTGGTATATAAAAGTTCACATTTCCAGGTGTCCTTGAAAAATCAGAATATCTTACAAAACTAGGCACCCCCTTCAGTGTGGAGATGACAATGCAGACGTGAGAAGCAACCCCATGGGGGTACCTTCAGCTCCACTGCACCCCCACCATGTCCTCAGCTAAGGGGCAGATGGTTGCTGTTCATTTGTCATCATACTTGCATGTTTTCCCCCTTTAGTAGGGAAATTGTTGTCTATCTTTATGTTTCTATCAAAAGTGGGGAGTTAAAAGAGATGTATGTTTCCAAAAAAAGTGATGGAAGTCTCTTCTTTGTGGAAAGGAAGAGCATCATATGTATCTTGGAGCACATTATGGTTGCTTGAACTTTTCCTTCCTCCCGGCATATTTCTGATTTACTGCACAGCTGGGCCACTGCAGCACTCAGGGGATGTGATCAGTCTTCATCAGCCTTGGGATGCCAAGGCTCCCTCAGGGGGCAGATTCGGCCCTCTGGATCACTAGGAGTCTGACTCATGGAGTAGCACCCAGACCTTGGGCAACGTCTTGGAGAGCTGAGGGGGCTGGGACTTGAAGCCTGAGCAGAGAGTTGGGGCAGGAAGCGTCTAGAGCCTCAAGGCAGCTTGGGTAATGACTTCAGCACTGGGGCTGGGAGAGGCTGGGCCTCTATGACAAGCCACCAACAGTGACCTTCCCTGTGATGCCAGATCATGTGGGATCTACAGTGTGGACCCAAACCCTTCCGAGGCTCAGTTTCTTTGCCTGCATTGTTTTTTTTTTTTTTTTTTTTAGACAGAGTCTCACTCTGTTGCCCAGGAAGGAGTGCAATGGCGTGGTCTGGGCTCACTGCAACCTCTACCTCCTGGGTTCAAGGGATTCTCCCACCTCAGCCTCTTGGATAGCTGGGGCCACAGGAGTGTGCCACCACGTCTGGTTAATTTTTGTATTATTATTATTATTTTTTTTTGAGATGGAGTCTCGCTCTGTCGCCCAGGCTGGAGTGCAGTGGCCGGATCTCAGCTCACTGCAAGCTCTGCCTCCCGGGTTTACGCCATTCTCCTGCCTCAGCCTCTGGAGTAGCTGGGACTACAGGCGCCTGCCACTTCGCCCGGCTAGTTTTTTTTGTTTTGTTTTGTTTTGTTTTGTTTTTGTATTTTTAGTAGAGACAAGGTTTCACTATGTTGGCCAGGCTGGTTTCGAACTCCTGACCTCGTGATCTGCCCATCTTGGCCTCCCAAAGTGCTGGGATTACAGGCATGAGCCACCACGCTTGGCCTCTCTCTGTATTCTTTGATGCTTCCCTTTGCCCTCCCAACCTCACCAAATGAGAGAGAGGCCTAAGGGAATTGGGAGAGCTGCTGCATTCTGCCTAATGAGAGCAACTCCTGGGAAAGCAGGGTTCTGAATGTGGGGCTTGTACAGAGTCAGGGCCAAGGGAAATGGGCACAGCCTGCAGGGCAGGTCTGCTTCCCTCCGTAGGATGCAGGGCCATCAGCTGTCCTTAGCTCTCTCCCGTGTATCCTCAGGTGGGCCCCTGAATAAGAAATTCCCAAAAGTAGAAGGCACAATGTCTGTATTTCTCCAGCACTTTGAATTTTCCAAAATGTCTCCCAGGACATTTCCTCCTCTGCCTCTCATCCCACCCTCATGAGATTGGCAAGGGGGGCTGGCCAGATGAATTCAAAGGGTCATGTGGCTGCAAACCATTTCTATTTGAATTGAGAATCACTACCATGTATTTTGATCTACTGCAGCCAAGTTATTTTATGAATGGCTTTGTTTAAGCTGATATATAAAGAGAGAGTGCACTGCTGATGTGCTCCACCTAAAGAGGCTGTGGTGTCATGGACGTGCCCCCAAATATGTAGGATCCATGACTCCTGAAACCCCACTCTCCCTGCACCCCCGGTGTGGGCCTTGCATCAGTTCAACATGACAAGTATCTATCTATTAAAGGAGGCAGACATCTCTTCTATTCTGAGTCTTTAACTCATAATAAAATCCCTCACTTCCCTCTGCTGAATCTGTCTGAAGTGGGTGCCAGCCCCCGGGGAGGAGGGCTTCAGAAAAGCAAGCCCCCAAAAGAGTCTCCATTCTTACTGTCCTTCTCCCTACTCTGGCACACCTGTGAGGAAAGCAAGCTTGGTGAGCTCCCTGGAGGCTATCCAGTCCTGCTTTCCTCCCTTTTGGAGGTAGGGTTTCCACCATTTACTCCAGGAGATTCACCCCCAGTTTATCATCTCTGACATTTACAGCAGGAAGATTGGGGTCACTAGGAATCCTGGGCTGGGGAATGGAGCTGCTGACTCACACAGAGACTTACAGGGTGGGTAGAATCCAAGCAATTCAATACCCAGAAGGCATCCGAGGATCAATACAGCAGGAATCACAGCTCATCTCTGGAAGAGCAGCAGCCCTGAGGACGGCAGGGCATAAGTTTACAGAGCCATTCCAGGGCCTGTGATTTATGGCAGCCTGGTCAGACAGGCAGAGAGACCTAAGCTCTGTGACTCTCTGAACAGAAACAACTCACCCTAGGGGAAGGGAAGTGGGCCAGGGCCAGCTTTCTCTCCCCACAGGGCTATCTCCCTCCCACCTGTTCTTTTTCAATAGCACCCTTATTGAGACATAATTCACATACCATACAAGTAACCTATTTAAAGTATAAAATTCAGTGGGTTCTATATATTCACAGATTTGTGGAACCATCTGTGCCCATTTGGCTCCACTCCCTAGGCAGTCATTTTCTCTCTCTATAGATTTGCCTGGTGTGGACACTTCAAATACTATGTGGGCCTTTGTGATTGGCTCCTTTCATTTAATATAATGTTTACAAAGCTCATCCATGTTGTAGCATGTATCAGGACTTCATTCCATATGAGCCAGCAGTTTAGCTACTAGGCAAATATTCAAGAGAAATTAAAATATATATATCACATAAACACTTGCATGAGTGCTCAGAGCAGTGTTATTCATAAAAGCCAAAAAATGGAAATGACATCAACAATTCATCAAGTGATGAAGGGATACACAAAAAGTGGCATATTCATTCCGTAGAATATGGCTTGGCCATAAAAGAATGAAGTACTGATACGTGGTACAGCATGGAAGAGACCTTGAGAACAATATGCAAAGTGACAGAAATCAGTCATAAAAGACCACATGTTGTATGATTCCACTCCTGTGTAATCTCCAGAAAAGGCAAATCCATAGAGACAGAAAGACAGTAACTGCCAGGGATTGGGCAAAGAGGAATGAGAACCAGGGACTGCTAATGGTTACAGGGAATCTTTTAAAAGGGCAATGAAAATGTTCCAGAATTAAATAGTGGTGGTGTTTGCATAGCCTGGTGACTGTATTAAAAACCACTGACTGCACACCTTAAATGGCTGAAATTTTTTTTTTTTTTTTGAGATGGAGTTTTTTTTTTGTTTGTTTGTTTGTTTGTTTGTTTGTTTGTTTTGAGACGGAGTCTGGCTCTGTCCCCCAGGCTGGAGTGCAGTGGCCAGATCTCAGCTCACTGCAAGCTCCTCCTCCCGGGTTTATGCCATTCTCCTGCCTCAGCCTCCCTAGTAGCTGGGACTACAGGCACCCACCACCTCGCCGGCTAGTTTTTTGTATTTTTTAATAGAGACGGGGTTTCACCGTGTTAGCCAGGATGGTCTTGATCTCCTGACCTCCTGATCCCCGTCTCGGCCTCCCAAAGTGCTGGGATTACAGGCTTGAGCCACTGCGCAGGCGGAGATGGAGTTTTGCTCTCGTGACCCAGGTTGGAGTACAATGGCGCAATCTCAGCTCACTGCAACCTCTGCCTCCCAGGTTCAAGCGAGTCACCTGCCTCTGCTTCCTTAGTAGCTGGGATTACAGGCATGCGCCACCATCCCTGGCTAATTTTTGTATTTTTAGTAGAGATGGGGTTTCACCATGTTGACCAGGATGATCTCAAATTGCTGACCTCAGGTGATCCATCGCCTCTGCCTCCCAAAGTGCTGAGATTACAGGTATGAGCCAACGTGCCTGGTCAAATGTCTGAATCTTATAGAAAATAAATCACAGTTGAATGGAAAATTTGTAAAAGGAGTATATAGAGAAAACAGAGGAAATGAAGAAGACCGAGGAGATTGCTTCAGGTCCAGAGAAGATGGTGTAGACCCGTTTCTCCCTGCCGTCTGCACTAGCACAGCAACAGGTCCAGGAAATGACACTAGGGACAGCCAAGTGCCGTTCCAAAAAGTGGTCAGAAGAAGAACTGCTGGAGACCCCAGGACTGGAGGAAGACATAGTGGCATAGTAGATTAGGTCCTCTACTCAGCAGAGGAAGGAGACCCAGACCTGGTGTTTGCCATCCCCCACCCAGCAACAGAAGGCACCCATGTAGGCTCTTTCACTGCATTGGAGGAGAGTTCCCATGAGAGTGTAGCCTGCTCCATGATCAACTGGGACCCAATTGTCAACAAACAGTGAAGGAAAGAGGTCTCCACCCTGACACCAATGGGCCTAAGATCTTTCTGCTCCACTGAGAGGCCTGCTGGGCCAGGTAGCGTGGACAAAACAGACCCCCCACAATAAGTGGCATGGCCTGAGAAGCCCATTCATCCCCATGGGGCTGAGACTCTTTCCCCAGCAGAGACACCAGGGCAGCTGGGAGTCACTGTTAAAGGGACCCCATAATAACAAGCATTTGGCCATAGAAACCACTGGCCCTCTTGGGCCTGAAAGACTCCCTACCCATCAGGAGACAGTGGTGCTCCACCTGGAAAAACTCATCCTACCTCCTCAGATGGCACTAGAAGGCCCAAGTGGAGCTCCAGGGGCACTGGGTGAATCAGCAGGCCACAATGCCAGGGCAAAAGCCTTGAAAATTCAAGGAATTTTTGGAATTTGGAAACACAGCCCACGAAATCGGCCAGTTCCTGGGGCTGAAACTAAACAAATTATTATTATTTTGACTGGGCACCAAAATAATAGATTTTTAATACAATTGAGAGTCTCCCTGCATCTGCCATCAACCCACTTCTATGTAACTGAGTCCTGAACTGTCCCGTGAATGAGTTCTGGGGGCATAAGGGCTGTATTTTTGCTACATTTTTAAATTTTCAGTTATTTTCCAGATTGCAAAGTGATACGTGTACATTGTAGACAATCTGGAAAATAAAGAGTAATAAAAAAGAAATTGTGTTACCTGTAATTCCACCACTCACAGAGAATCTATGCATGTATGTATGTATGTATGAGTGTGTGTATCTATATTATCCATATATCCTTCCAGTCTCTGTATCTGTATAGCAGAAAGTTTTTTTCTTATGGAAAATAACACTATTCTGTGTCTAACATATTTGTAACATGCCATTTTCCTATAGAACATATTCCTTCATTTGTAACATGCCATTTTCCTATAGAACATATTCCTTCTCCAAATCATTAAATGTTCTTTCTGCATCTCTTTTAGTGGTTACATAGAGTTTAATCACATTCCTGTAAAGGAAGTGTATCAGTTACTTTTGGACAACCCATGCTTGGCACAGTATGCCATAGGGGCTCGATGAATGTTGGATGAATGAATGGACAGAACCATGTGGCCAGTCAGAAGGCCACAATGCCTGGCAATTCCCTCGCTGAGCATTCACTTGTCCAGCCAGGCCCCATAAAGGAAGAAAGAGCCCGTGTCCAGGCTTGTGGGAAATCACCAGGTAGGGTCATGGCTCTATGTTCTCGGCTCTGCCAGCATTGGTCCTCCAGATCCCACCAGGAAGGAAGGCCCACTTCTGGCACACCCCAGAAGGCTCACTGCAAGACACTTTGCAATTCTGTCTTCCCTTCAAACTCCTTCTTGTACCTCCAGGCCATCATGCATTGACTCATGTGGTTGTTCAGTCTGCACCATTTACCCAGCATTTCCTAATGGCAGCCCCAATCTGACATTGGCTCCAGCCCCAGGGACATGTCTGGTGTGCATCTTCCCTGATCCCCTCTAACACCTCCACTGTGTCCCCATTTTCCCCAGCACTCAGTGCAAGCATCAGACAGAAGCCTTGGCCATCTGCTGGGTTAATGTGTTCTTATGTCTGCCTCATGCATTGGACTCCAGATTCCCGGCCTCAGCCCTCCGTGAATGCCTGTGGAAGGAACAATATGCAGGGCAAGACCAGCCTGACTCTGCAGAGGAGCAGAGAGCATCATGCCCCACAGCCGTTGACCTCATAGCTCAGAGAGAAGTGGGTGGCAGCTGCCT
Organism: Piliocolobus tephrosceles; assembly: GCF_002776525.5. NCBI lineage: Eukaryota > Metazoa > Chordata > Mammalia > Primates > Cercopithecidae > Piliocolobus > Piliocolobus tephrosceles. The sequence continues at coordinate 88,139,355 of NC_045442.1, read as the reverse complement.
GGACTGGAGTTGGTGTCCCCAGAGAACATTTGCCCTTGCTTTGCCTTCTCTCCAATGCCAGAGAGTTACCAGAGAGCAGGAAGAAGACAAGGATCCCTTGGCGTGTTTCCTAACCATGCTTTTTGAAAGGGAAAGTCATCTTTATTACATTTAATTTAGAGAAGGGGGTTATGGGCTCTTCATCTGGTGCTCACTTCAGAGCAGCTGTTCAGCATTACTGAGGAGAAAGACGAGTGACTCGTGTTCCTTGCTTCATGCCAGATAATCCAAAGAATAGACACAATGGCGTCTCTCCTGACAGGCAGAGTTCCTGGAACCGGGAAGCTTTCTTCCAAATTCCCCAGGCCTAAGACCCAAGATTTTTCTTCTTTTTATCCCAAGGCTTGATTTAGCCAATAGATATTTCCTAGTGCTGACTCTGAGCCTGGTCCAGGGCTACAGTTGGGAGCTGGAGCTCAGGATGAGTCAACCAGGAACTGCCATGTGGCAATGGACTGTCCACTATGAGAGAGCACAGGAACAGAGCTGTAACTGCAAGTTTAAGCAGCAAAAGGATTTGCTGAATATGTACAGAGATACTCCCACAACTGAGGGGAAGTCTGGTGAGCAAGGCTTGGAACCAAGGGAAGTTAGACAACAGGAAAAGCAGCTCAGATAAGCCACAGTTTCCATTGTTTTTGGAAACCATTCCTGGGCCTTTGGCTGTCTTGAATATTTTCTCAAGTGTCCCTAAGCATTTGTGTCACTCTGTCGGATTTAAAGTATTACATAGGAGCGACTCAGCGTACAAATTTACATCATCTGCTTGCACTCTGGATGGCGACTGTGTGGAGAGAGCACTGGCTTGTCCTTTTGGATTCCAAGGAAAGAGTGACCTCACAGTGGCACCTGCTTACAGCCAGCATTTCTATTGAGATTTCTTCCTTTAAAATTGGTCTTCTTGTTATAGAAGGGAGATATACCTAGAAGAGGTATACCCAGAATCCTCAAAGGTAAGGATGAAGTTCAATCTCTTAGACTGGACATGAATTTTTTGGTGTGTGTGTGGGGCATTGCTCAACTCAATACAGTGGGATACATATATATTTCACTCCCATGCCTCAAAAGAAAGCCAGCCCAGGACACAAGCTGTGGGGGAGTCTGTCTGCAATTTCCAGATTTGGAGATAGATGCTTTCTAAAGATGTTTGCATTTTAAATCTTTTATTTTCCAATGACTTCATTTTAAATTTAAAATTAAAGTTCCTGGTGGTAAAGGTTATCTGCCTTTCTGGCTACAGTTAAGGCAGAATTTGCTTAAATCTTGCAAAGAAATACTTTGACCTGCCAGTAACTGGAAGAAACACATTTCTAACCTCAAGAAAATTGAAGTCAACTCACCCTGGGGTTTCTAGCCAAGTAACAAGGATTTAGAGTCCAGAAATATGGTGGTCCTGAGCTGTCTAGTCACATCTTCCTTAACTATAGCTGAGTCACAGTTACTCTGCAGAATGAAGATCGATTGCCAAGCTTCTCATGGTGTTCTCATATCCCCTTCCTCCACACACGCTTAGTGAGATTCCTCTGGGAGTGCACGTCTGATTAGTGTTGAAGCATTTTCAGCATCACTCATTGTTTTTATTAGCGCTTATCCATTCTTTCTCCCTGGATAACCCAAACATAGAGTTTCATCTGAGCATCATTAGAATTTCAAGTTGCTGCCACAAATATGTACTTATTCAGCATACACCTTTTGAATGCCTACCAAACTGTAGCCATGGGGATGAGGACAAAGAAGACCTGGCCCTTTCCTGGAGATTATCCTCTGGGGTGAGAGATGGGTCAGCAAAGGGCAAGTAGAATTCAGCGTGGGAAGGGCTCTGAGTGGGTTAATCACAGGGCATCACAGGAGTGTAGGCAGAGGTCTCAACCTTGACCTGGGAAGTTGAGGTGAGTGGCCTAGGCTGAGGCAGCAGGAGGGGAATATAGAGGGAAAGAAGCATGGGAGAGAGTTTAGGGGGCAGAGTTGCTTGAACCCTGGACTGTGTGGATTTGAGTGCAATGCTGTGGGAGGACAATGTGCAGGGAGACCCTGCTGGGGCCACCTTGTAGAGGGGCCCCCTGTCCTTTTTATAAGAAACAAGAGGGCAGGTTGTTTGGAGGAGCAGGGCAGGGAAGAGAATGAGTTCAGTATCAGAACACATTGGTTTTGTTGCCAAAGGAACATTTAAGTGGAGCTTTCCAGTTGAGAGTTTGAATTCCAAGAGCACTGGGAGGGGGACTTACATTTCAAAGTTATAAGCACATATATGATCCACAAATGGGAGTAGACAAGTGAATCCAGAGACAAGGTTCAATGAGAAGAAAAGTTGTCCTAACACAGGATCCAAAGCATGTCCTAGGACAGAACTGCAAACAGATAGGTGGGGGAGAAACAGTCCTTGAGAGAAGCATTCCCCATAGGGCAGTCAATATTTTGTCCAAACGAACTTGCAGCTCCCTGGTAAATCTCTGTTCTCAGAGTGTGGTGGCTGTTTGATTGAATTCAGAGCTCAGCTCAGCTGGGGAAGCAGTGGGGGTGGCGGGGGTGGGCAGTGGGGAAGGCAGGAAACCTATTCCCATGACAGTGCTGAATCAACAGCAAGGTGCTGGCCAAATCTCAGCTGCCTAAGGCTGTAATTTTATTTAGGACAAACCAGAGTCCAGCTGGGAATTGAAAAGGAAATCCTGGACAACTAGACTACCATAGGAAACTGAAAAATTCTGGCATAGTCCTGGAGATCTAATAGGCTGTACACTTCCCCAATGCTGTGCACATGCATAGGAAGGATCTGGGAAAGAGAAGTCACTTTTGGCTGACCACGAGGCCCCGCACAAGGAGGAAATGAAAGCTAATGCTACATTGAAAAATCCCTGAAGTTTGAAGATTCACCTTCTCACACAGATCTCCTTGGCAAATGGTTGAAGACATGCAGGCAAGGCATTTCAGGAAATTTCTCCACTGATCATTGGCTGACCAATAAATTATACTGACCCAGATATGACCCCAGTAATCCAGGCTTAAAAATGGGAAAAGGAACTTAAAAAAATAGCAAAAACTTCATAGCCACACACCACAAATAATACAGAATCTGTAAATTTAGTCCAGAAAAGTCACTAAACCAGTAATTAGCAATGAGGAAAAACAATAACAATAAACCAGTAACAAAAAATAAATCTTGGGGAAGGAATCTGATATCACAGTTATTGTAATGTATAATATCAACTCACATGTCCAACTGAGACATACAAAGAAATAAGAAAGTATGACACACGTATAGAAACAAAAGCAAGCAATGGAAAATGTCCTTGAGAAGGCAGATTCTGGGTTTACTATAGAAAGACTTCAAATCAGTTATTTTATATATGTCCAAAGATACACATTTATAATATAAATGCAAATATTTCTATGTTGTGAATATATACTTATATAATATAAATATTTATATTAACATACCATGTCCAAAAAATCAAAAGAAAGTATGACATGAATGTCTTACCGAATAGAGAATATCAATAAAGAGAGAAATTTAAGGCATTCCAAGATGGCTGAATAGGAACAGCTCTGGTCTGCAGCTCCCAGCATGATTGATGCAGAAGACGGGTGATTTCTGCATTTCCAGCTGAAGTACATGGTTCATCTCACTGGGACTGGTTGGACAGCGGGTGCAGCCCACAGAGGGCAAGCTGAAGCAGGGTGGGGTGTTGCCTCACCTGGGAAGCACAAGGGGTTGGGGGATTTCCTTTTCCTAGTCAAGGGAGGCCGTGGCAGACTATCTGGAAAAACGGGACACTCCCAGCCAAATACTGTGCATTTCCCAAGATCTTGCAACTGGCAGACAAGGTGATTCTCTCCCATGTCTAACTTGGCAACTCCCACACCCATGGATCCTTGCTCACTGCTAGCGCAGCAGTCTGAGATTGAGCTGTGAGATGGCAGCCTGGCTGGGGGAGGGGCATCTGCCATTGTTGAGTAAACAAAGTGGCCTGGGAAGCTTGAAATGGGTGGAGCCCACTGCAGCTCAACAAGGCCTACTGCCTCTGGATTCCACCTCTGTGGGCAGGGCATAGCTGAATAGAAGTCAGCAGACAACTTCTGCAGACTTAAACCTCCCTGTCTGACAGCTCTGAGGAGAGCAGTGATTCTCCCAGCATGGCATTTGAACTCTGAGAACGGACAGACTGCCTCCTCAAGTGAGTCTCTGACTGCTGTGTAGCCTAACTGGAAGACACTTCCCAGTAGGGGTTGACTGACACCTCACACAGGCAGCTGCCCCTCTGGAACGAAGCTTCTAGAGGAAGGATCAAGCAGCAATATTTGCTGTTCTGCAATATTGGCTGTTCTGCAGCCTCCACTGGTGATACCCAGGCAAGCAGGTCTGGAGTGGAACTCCAGCAAACTCCAACAGACCTGCAGCTGAGGGACCCGACTGTTAGAAGGAAAACTAACAAACAGAAAGGAATAGCATCAACATCAACAAAAAGGACATCTACACCAAAACCCTATCTGTAGGGTAGATCAAACCACAAAGATGGGACAAACTAGAGCAGAAAAGCTGAAAATTCTAAAAATCAGAGTGCCTCTTCTCCTCCAAAGGATTGCAGCTCCTCGCCAGCAACAGAACAAAGCTGGATGGAAAATGACTTTGATGAGTTGACAGAAGTAGGCTTCAGAAGGTTGATAATAACAAACTTCTCCAAGCTAAAGGAGGATGTTAGAACCCATTGCAACGAAGCTAAAAACCTGGAAAAAGATTTGATGAATGGCTAACTAGAATAAACAGCATAGAGAAGACTTTAAATGATCTGATGGAGCTTAAAAACATGGCCCAAGAACTTTGTGATGCATGCACAAGCTTTAATAGCCAATTTGATCAAGTGGAAGAAAGGGTATCAGTGATTGAAGATCAAATTAATGAGGTAAAGTGAGAAGAGAAGTTTAGAGACAAAAGAGGAAAAAGAAATGAATAAAGCCTCCAAGATATATGGGACTATGTGAAAAGATGAAATTAACATTTGATTGGTGTACTGGAAAGTGATGGGGAGAACGGAACCAAGTTGGAAAATACTCTTCAGGATATTATGCAGGAGAACTTCCCCAGCCTAGCAAGGCAGACCAACATTCAAATGCAGGAAATACAGAGAACACCACAAAAATACACCTCGAGAAGAGCAACCCCAAGACACATAATTATCAGATTCACCAAGGTTGAAAAGAAGGAAAAGGTGTTAAGGGCAGCCAGAGAGAAAGGTCAAGTTACCCACAATGGGAAGCCCATCCGAATAAAACAGATCTCTCAGCAGAAACCCTATAAGCCAGAAGAGAATGGGGGCCAATATTCAACATTCTTAAAGAAAAGAACCAGAATTTCGTATCCAGCCAAACTAAGCTTCATAAGTGAAGGAGAAATAAAATCCTTTACAGAGAAGCAAATGCTGAGAGATTCTGTCACCACCAAGCCTGCCTTACAAGAGCTCCTGAAGGAAGCATTAAACATGGAAAGAAACAGTTGGTACCAACCACTGCAAAAACAAACCAAATTGTAAATACCATTGATGCTATGAAGAAACTGCGTCAATTAACAGGCAAAATAACCAGCAAACATCATAATGACAGGATCAAATTCACACATAACAAAATTAACCTTAAATGTAAATGGGCTAAATGCCCCAATTAAAAGACACACATGGGCAAATTGGATAAACAGTCAAGACCCAGCAGTGTGCTGTATTCAGGAGACCCATCTCACGTGCAAAGACACATATGGGCTCAAAATAAAGGGATGGAGGAAGATCTACTAAGCAAATGGAAAGCAAAAAAAAAAAAAAAAAAAAAAAAAAGAAAGGAAAAAGCAGGGGTTGCAATCCTGGTCTCTGATAAAACAGACTTTAAACCAACAAAGCTCAAAAGAGACAAAGAAGGCCATTACATAATGGTAAAGGGATCAATTCAACAAGAAGAGCTAACTATCCTAAATATATATGCACCCAATACAGGAGCACCCAGATTCATAAAGCAAGTCCTTAGAGACCTAAAAAGAGACTTGTACTCCCACACAATAATAATGGGAGACTTTAACACTCCACTGTCAATATTAGACAGATCAATGAGACAGAAGGTTAACAAGGATATCCAGGACCTGAATTCAGCTCTGCAACAAGCTGACCTAATAGACATCTACAGAACTCTCCACCCCAAATCAACAGAATATACATTTTTCTCAGCCCCACATCTCATTTATTCTAAAATTGACTACATAATTGGAAGTAAAACACTCCTCAGCAAATGTAAAAGAGCAGAAATGTAAAAAAAAAGAAACAGAAAAACAAACTGTCTCTCAGACCACAGTGCAATCAAATTAGAACTCAGGATTAAGAAACTGACTCAAAACCACACAACTACATGAAAACTGAACAACTTGCTCCTCAATGACTACTAGGTAAATAACAAAATGAAAGCAGAAATAAAGCTGTTCTTTGAAAGCAACAAGAATGAATACACAACATACCAGAATCTCTGGGACACATTTAAAGCAGCGTGTAGAGGGAAATTTATAGCACTAAAAGCCCACAAGAGAAAGCAGGAAAGATCTAAAATTGACACCCTAATATCACAATTAAAACAACTAGAGAAGCAAGAGCAAACAAATTCAAAAGCTAGCAGAAGGCAAGAAATAACTAAGATCAGAGCAGAACTGAAAGAGATAGAGACACAAAAAACCCTTCAAAAAATCAGTGAATTTAGGAGCTGGTTTTTTAAAAAGATCAACAAAATAGATAGACTGCTAGCAAGACTAATAAAGAAGAAAAGAGAGAAGAAGCAAATAGATGAATAAAAAATGATAAAAGGGTTATCATCACCAATCCCATAGAAATACAAACTACCATCAGAGAATACTATAAACACCTTTATGCAAATAAACTAGAAAATCTAGAAGAAATGGATAATTCCTGAACACATACACCCTCCCAAAACTAAACCGGGAAGAAGTTGAATCTCTGAATACACCAATAACAGACTCTGAAATTGAGGCAATAATTAATAGCCTACCAATGAAAAAAGTCCAAAATCAGACAGATTCACAGCTGAATTCTACCAGAGGTACAAAGAGGAGTTGGTACCATTCCTTCTGAAACAATTCCAATCAGTAGAAAAAGAGGGAATCCTCCCTAGCTCATTTTATAAGGCCAACATCATCCTGATACCAAAGCCTGGCAGAGATACACACACAAAAAAGAGAATTTTAGACCAATATCCCTGACAAACATCGATGTGAAAATCCTCAATAAAATACTGGCAAACTGAATCCAGCAGCACATCAAAAAGCTTATCCACCATGATCAAGTCAGCGTCATCCCTGGGATGCAAGGCTGGTTCAACATATGCAAATCAATAAACATAATCCATCACATAAACAGAACCAACAACAAAAACCACATGATTATTTCAATAGATGCAGAAAAGGTCTTCGACAAAATTCAACAACCCTTCATGCTGAAAACTCTCAATAAACTAGGTATTGATGGAATGTATCTCAAAATAATAAGAGCTATTTGTGACAACCCCACAGCCAATATCATACTGAATGGGCAAAAACTGGAAGCATTCCCTTTGAAAACTGGCACAAGACAGGGATGCCCTCTCTTACCACTCCTATTCTGCATAGTGTTGGAAGTTCTAGCCAGGGCAATCAGGCAAGAGAAAGAAATAAAGGGTATTCAATTAGGAAAAGAAGAAGTCAACTTGTCCCTGTTTGCAGAAGACATGATTGTATATTAGAAAACCCCATTGTCTCAGCCCATAATTTCCTTATGCTGATAAGCAACTTCAGCAAAGTCTCAGGATACAAAATCAATGTGCAGAAATCACAAGCATTCCTATACACCATTAACAGACAAACAGAGAGTCAAATCACAAGTGAACTCCCAATCACAATTGCTACAAAGAGAATAAAATACCTAGGAATCCAACTTACAAGGAATGCGAAGGACCTTTTCAAGGAGCACTACAAATCATTGCTGAAGGAAACAAAAGAGGACACAAACAAATGGAAGAACATACCATGCTCATGGATAGGAAGAATCAATATTGTGAAAATGGCCATACTGCCCAAGGTTATTTATAGATTCAATGCCATCCCCATGAAGCTACCAATGACTTTCTTCACAGAATTGGAAAAAAACTACTTTAAAGTTTATATGGAACTGAAAAAGACCCCTCACTGCCTAGACAATCCTAAGCCAAAAGAACAAAGCTGGAGGCACCACACTACCTAACTTCAAACTATACCACAAGGCTACAGTAACCAAAGCAGCATGGTACTGGTACCAAAACAGATATATAGACCAATAGAACAGAACAGAGGTCTCAGAAATAACACCACACATCCACAACCATCTGATCTTTGACAAACCTCACAAAAACAAGTAATGAGGAAAGCATTCCCTATTTAATAAATGGTGCTGGGAAAACTGGCTAGTCATATGTAGAAAGCTGAAACTGGATCCCTTCCTTACACCTTATACAAAAATTAATTCAAGATGGATTAAAGACTTAAATGTTAGACCTAAAACCATAAAAACCCTAGAAGAAAACCTAGGCAATACCATTCAGGACATAGGCATGGACACGGACTTCATGACTAAAACACCAAAAGCAGTGGCAAGAAAAGCCAAAATTGACAAATGGGATCTCATTAAACTAAAGAGCTTCTGCACAGCAAAAGAAACCACCATCAGAGTGAACAGACAACCTACAGAATGGGAGAAAATTTTTGCAATCTACTCATCTGACAAAGGGCTAATATCCAGAATCTACAAAGAACTCAAACAAATTTACAAGAAAAAAAACAACCCCATCAATAAGTGGGAAAAGTATATGAACAGAGATTTCTCAAAAGAATACATCTTTGCAGCCAACAGACACTTGAAAAAATGCTTATCATCAGTGGTCATCAGAGAAATGCAAATCAAAACCACAATGACATACCATCTCACGCCAGTTAGAATGGCAATCATTAAAAAGTTAGGAAACAATAGATGCTGGAGAGGATGTGGAGAAATAGGAATGCTTTTATGCTGTTGGTGGTGGTGTAAATTAGTTCAACCATGTGGAAGACAGTGTGGCGATTTCTCAAGGATCTAGAACTAGAAGTACCATTTGACCCAGCAATGCCATTACTGGACGTATATTCAAAGGATTATAAATCATGCTACTATAAAGACACATGCACACATATATTTACTGTGGCACTGTTTACAATAACAAAGACTTGGAACCAACCCAAATGTCCATCAGTGATAGACTGGATTAAGAAAACATGGCACATATACACCATGGAATATATGCAGCCACAAAAAAGGATGAGTTTATGTCCTTTGCGGGGACATGGATGCAGCTGGAAACGATCATTCTCAGCAAACCATAGCAAGGACAGAAAACCAAACACCACGTGTCCTCACTCATAGGTGGGACCTGAACAATGAGATCACTTGGACACAGGGCGGGGAACATTACACCCGGGGCCTGTCAGGGGTGGGAGGCTGGGGGAAGGATAGCATTAGGAGAAATACCTAATGTAAATGATGAGTTGATGAGTGCAGCAAACCAACATGGCACATGTATACCTATGTGTCAAACCTGCACATTGTGCACGTGTACCCTAGAGCTTAAAGTATAATAAAAAAGAGAGCGAAAGAAATTTACATATACACACACAAACACACACACACCCGAGGGACCTTCAAAAATTTGTGGAAAAATGGAATTAAAATATAAAACAAAAAATATAAACTTTATTTCTCAACAGATGCTCCATGAAGTTTAAGACACTCTTATAAGTGATGATACCAGCCATTTAGTCCATCCCTAAAGCACTGAGTGTCCTGGCAATTTAACCATGTCAATGTAGTATTTTTTACATTGCTAACTGAAGAAAAATGGGTGCCCTTTACAGATATTTTTTTAAGATTAGTAAATGAAAAGAAGTCAGAAAGAGCCAAATGAGGACTGAACGTGGATGTCTAATGACTCTCCCTTGAAATTTGCACAAAATCGCCCTTGTTTGATAAGAGAAATGAACAGGACCACCATTGTGGTGTAAAAGACCTCTCTGCCGAAGCTTTCCTGGGCATTTTTCTACTGTAGCTTTGGCTAACCTGTTCAAAACACACTCTTAATCATCAGATGTTATCGTTCTTTGGCCCTCCTGAAAGTCAACAAGCAAAATGCCTTGAGCATCCCCCCACATTGTTGCCATGACCTTTGCTCTTGACTAGTCCACTTTTGCTTTAACTGGGTCACTTCTGCCTCTGGATAGGCATTGCTTTGATTGTGCTTTGTCTTCAGGATTGTACGGAAAAAGCCATGTTTCACGTGTTTAAAATTTCCACTGAAAAGTTTTGCTCTTGTCTATAGGTGATCTGGGTGAAACAATTTTGGCACCCACAAGTGGAAAGTTCTCTGAACTTTAATTTTCCAGTCAGAATTGTATAAGCTGAACCAATTGAAACGTCTATGGCATTGGCTACCGTTTGTGCTGTTATTCATCAATTGTCTTCAATTAGGATATGAGCAAAATGATTTTTTTTCTCACAAATTGGTGTTCATGGTCTACTGTTACAGGCTTCATTTTCCACATTATCTCACTGCTTCTTAAAATGAGTTATCCATTTGTAAACTGCTCATTTCTTTAGGGCATTGTTCCCATAAGTAAAGCATCAGTGATGCCACTTTTCCTCTACTCAAGCTTCACCATCAACTTGATGTTTTTTTTTTTTCCTGCTTCAATTTTAGCAGAATTCATGTTGAGTTGTCAGGAGCTCTTTTCAAACTGATGGCTAAGTTTTCTTAGTGCCTCACAGTAGACTAGGCATGTTCTAACAAATTAGCATGAGTTTATTTTAATGCAAAAAATAAAATCCATATATAGTTTTTCAAAGAATTTCTTCCCTCCCTTCCTTCCTTCTTCCCTCCCTTCCTTCCTCCCTCCCTCCCTTTCTTCCTCCCTTCCTTCCTCCCTTCCTTCTTTCCCTCCTTCCTTCCCTCCTTTCTTCCTTCCTTCCCTTCCTTCCTTCCTTCCTTCCTTCCTTCCTTCCTTCCTTCCTTCCTTCCTTCTTTCCCTTTCTTTTTTCCCTCCAGTTTTCACTTGGTTGGCTAGGATGGCGTGCAGCAGTGCAATCATGGCTCACTGCAGCCTCAAATTCCTGAACTCAAACAATCCTTCCACCTCAGCCTCCTGAGTAGCTGGGACTATAGCCATGTGCTACTACTATGCCTGACCAATTTTTAATTTTAAATTGTTTATTTATTTAGTGGAGACAAGTTCTTGTTATGTTGCCCAGTCTGGTCTCTAACTCCTGGCCATAAGTGATCCTCCTGCTTGGCCTCCAAAATTTTGGAGTTGACAAGAAGTCATTAGAGAAATTCAACAACAGATTTGAGCTGGCAAAAGAATCAGTTAATTTAATGATAAATCCACTCTGAGGAGCAGAAAGAAAAAATAATGAGGAAAAGTGAACAGAATCTCAGCAAGCATACCAACATACATATAATGCTGCCCTACTGCTTCCTGAGGGAATTAGAAAAGAAAGAGGTAGAGAAAATATGTGACAAAATAATGTCTGAAAACCTAAGTTTGATACACTTAATCTATACATCCACAAAGCTCAGTGAACTCCCAGTGGAGTAAATTCCAAAGGATCCATCCACACATGGACAGATCATAGTCAAATTGATGAAAATCAAAGATAGAAAAAATCTTGAAGGCAGCAAAAGAAAAGCAATTAATCAAGTACAAGGAATATTAAAAAAGATTAGCAGTTGACTTCTTATCAGAAACCACAGAGGCCAGAAAAAGGCAGGATGGCATCTTTGGAGTACTAAAAGATAAAGCCTGCCAGCCAAGAATTCTGTACCTAGCTAAATCTCCTTCAAGAATGAGGGAAAATAAAGAAAATTCTAGAAAGACAAAAATGGAGGTAATCTGTTGCTAGCAGACCTACCCAAGATAAATACTATCCAGAGTGCTTCAGGCTAAAATAAAAGAAGACTGGACAGTAATTCAAATCTGCATAAAGGAACAAGGAGCATTAGTAAAGGTGTAACTACTCAGATATTATAAAACATAATATAAATATGTTTTTGTTTCCAAATATTTTTTCTTTACTTGTTTTAAAAAACTGCATGAAAGGTAATTACAAAATTATGCTGATAGAGTTATATAAAGGTATATTAATAATTTTTATGAAACTAATAATACAAAGGAACATGAGAGAAAAAAATTATTGTGGAGTAAAATATTAGGACACTTGAAATTAACTTAGTGTAATTTAAACTAGGCTGTTTAAGTTAAGATGCTACTTGTAGTCCTCAGGACAATGACTAAGAAAATATCTCAGAAAAGTGCAGTAAAAGAAATAAGAGATAAAAGATACAGTAGAAAATCTCTAATACAAAAAGGCAGGAAATCAAGATTGAGAAACAAAATAAAAGACATGAGACATAGATAAAATAAAAAGCAAAATGACCAATATAAATCCGACTTTATTAGTAATAGCATTAATATTAATTAATTACCCCGATTAAAAGGCATAAGAATGAACTTTAAAATGATCCAACTGTATACTCTCCATGAGACGTATGCTTTATTTTCAAAGATACACATGTTAAAAAGGGAAAAATATAGCAAAAAGGAAGCAAACAAAAGAGAGCTTTAAGATAAAAATTGTTACTAGAGAAAAAGAGGGACATTTTATAATGATATCAGGGTTAATCTATCAGAAAAATAAAATGATTATGAACATATATGTACTTAACAACAGAGACCCAAAATACATGAAGAAAAATCTACCAAAAGTAAAGGTAAAAATAAATAATTCAACAATAATTGTTAAAGACTTCACTACTCCAGTACAAATAATTGACAGAACAACTAGGTAGAAGTTTAACAAGAAAATAAAAAATTTGAATAATATTACAAACCAACTAGTCTTAACAGACCTCTGTAGAACATTCCACCCAACAACAACAGAATGTTTGTCTTAGGAGGACATAAATTATCCTCCAGAATAGACCATATTCTAGGCCACAAAATAAGTTTTAATAAGTTTAAAAGTCTTCAAATTATACAAAGTATTTTTTTAACCTTATTGGAATGAAATTACAACAAACAACAGAAAAGAAAGAAATCCTCAAATATCTTAAAATTAACCAATGTATTCTTAAATGAATGTGTCAAAGAAGGAATTATAAGAAAAATTAGAGAAAAATAAGTTAGAATAACTTAAATATCTATCAAGAGATGAATGGATAAACAAAAGTTGTAAATCTAGTCAATGGAGTATTATTCAGTCATAAAAAGGAATGAAGTACTGATACATGCTGTGACACAAATAAACCTTGAAAACATTATGCAAAGTGAAAAAAATCATTTATTATATAATTTAATGCATGTAAAATGCCCAGAATAGGCAAGTCTGTAGAGACAGAAAGTAGACTAATGTGATTGCCACGGTCTAGAGGGAGAAAGGAATGAAGAGTGAGGATTAGTGACTACTAATGGATGTTTCTTTTTTCGGTGATGAAAAATTGTTTTGAATTTAATAGTGGTATTAGTTGCACAATTTAGTGACTATATGAAAAAACACTGAACAGAAGACCTTAAATAGGTGTATTTTACAGTAAGTGAATTATACCTCTAAAGAGAGCAAAGAAGAGTCATAGGTAAAAAGGAGGAAATGGACAAGACTGAGGAGAATACTTGTATTTTGATATGGATTCATCTCTCCCTGCCCCTACTCACAAACTATAACTCTAGACTTTGGAAATAACACAGCAGGCAACAAAGTGGATTTTTAAAAGGTGGTAAGAAGATGATGAGCTGAATTCAGATGTCGGGACTGGAGGAAGAGCACAGTAGAAGGATGTCTTAGGTCCTCCACTTGACAGAAGAAAAAGACCTAGACTCAGTGCTTCCCACCCCACCCAGCAACAGAAGGCACCCAGCTGGGCTCTTTCCTACCTAGATTTAAGTGGAGTTCCCAGAACACTTGGACACAGGAAGGGGAACATCACACACTGGGGCTTGTTGTGGGGTGGGGGGATGGGGGAGGGATAGCATTAGGAGATATACCTAATGTAAATGGGTGCAGCACACCAACAATGCACATGTATACATATGTAACAAACCTGCACGTTGTGCACATGTACCCTAGAACTTAAAGTATAAGAAAAGGGGAAAAAAACGAGAAGACCTGTTTGGTAATCAACTGGGGACCCCACTAACAATAAGCAAAAAGGGGAAAAGCTCTCTTCCTCCCTGCCCTCTGGGGCCTGAGATTTCCCTCCTTCACTGAGAGGTCTTGTGGACCAGGTGGCATTGGCAAGAGGGATATGCCCACAATCAGTGGCATGCCTGGGAAGCTTCTTTGGCCCTGTGGGGCTGACACTCTTCTCCCGCTAGAGATACCAGGGCAGGTAGGGGTCACTGGTAGAGGGATCCCTCCACAGCAAACAGGCAGGCCTGAGAAACACTCTAATTTCCTCAGAACCAGGGGAAATCCTGCCACAACAAGTGCCTGGCCAGGGAAACCTCTTCTGCATGGACCCAAGATTTCCTTCCTATCATGGGAAAGCCATAGGCAGGCAAAGAAACCTGGCAAGAGAGGCCCAGCTACAGCAAGCAGCCTGGTCCAGTAAACCTGATGGTTTCTGTGGGCCAGAGACTTTCCTTCCCTGTCCAGTAGCACAAGGGAAGTGTCTGACCATAGAAGCCTCTTTGCACCCTTGCATGTTCCTTGAATGTAGTTATTCTATCCACCAGGAAAATGCCAGGGAGGAAAGATGTACCCAGAGAAAACAAGCAGCCCTGCCCAGTTAGTCTTGGAAGTATCTTTGTCCCTGTGGGGCTGAAAATATCTCTTACTGAGAGACACTGGAGAACCCTGGGGGGTGAGGGGTTATGTCTGGCAAGAGGCTGTGGGTCACGTCAAAACAAGCACTCAGCCAAGAGCACAGTCCATTTCTCAACAGACAGGGAAGATGCCACCATAACAAAAGTCCCTTCTAGGGAAGACTCTTTGTCCTGCAAGCAGTACAACCAGGGACCTAAGAGTCACTAGACATAGGCCAACTGACATAGCAAAAGCTCTGAAAACTAGACTGTTATTGGGACCACATCCCACAAAAGTTGGCCAATACCTGGCTGGTTAAACTAAACCAGGTGACCTGCTGCTAAAATAATAGTTAAATAGGACCTGAGTCTCCTAACATCAACTATCATTGAAGAACTAAGAAAACTACGTGAATGAGTATATTAGTCAGGATTCTCCTGAGAAAAATAACCAATAGGATGTGTGAGTGTGTGTGTGTGTGTGTGTGTTTGTGTGTTTGTGTGTGTGTGGTGGTGCTGGGGGTGTTTAGGTCTTCCGCTTGACAGAAGAAAAAGACCCAGATGCAGTGTTTTCCACCACACCCAGCAACAGAAGGCACCCAGCTAGGTCTTTTCCTACTCAGATTGAAGTAGAGTTCCTATGAACTCTAGTAGGTATTACAAATATATAATATATAATATAATAATACGTATTTTTACATATATAAATATATATGTATGTATCTATCATATATATATATTGTGTGTGTGTATATATATATAGAGAGAGAAAGAAATTCATTTTAAGGAATTGGCTTACATGATTATGGAAGTTGGCAAGTTCAAAATCTGCAGGGTAGGCTTGCAAGATGGAAGCCTAGGGAAGAGCCACTGTTGCAGTTCAGGCCCAAAGACCATCTTCTGCAGAACTCTCTTGTGCTTGGGGAAGTGTCTTTTGTTCCATTCAGGTCTTCAACTGATTGATCAAGGCTCACCCACATTATGGAAATCAATCTGCTTTAGTCTAAAGTCTGTCAATTTATATGTTAATCTCATCCAAACCCACTCTCATAGAAATATCCAGAATAATGTTTGACCACATACCTGAGCATCGTGGCCCAGCCATGTTGACACATAAAATTAACTGTCATAATGAGAGAAGACAACCAAAGTATACCAATGTCAATATGAATCTTATGTTGGAATTATCTGATAAAAATTTTAAAGAGTGCACCCTAGAAATGTACCAACAATCAGCTACAAGTTCTCTTAAAACAAATTAGAAAAGAGAAAATTTCAGCAAAGAAATGGAGACTACAAAAAGAATCGAATGGAAATTTTAGAAATGAAAATATGATAACCAAAATAAAAAAGCTATCTGGATGGATTCAATGGTAGAGTGGAAAAAACAGAGGATAGAATCAGTGAACATGACGACAGATCAATAAAACTTACCTGGTCTGAATAATAAAAAAAAATTGAAATAACAAATGAGACAAAAATCAGAGACTGAGGGACCTGTAGGATAATAACAAATGGTTCAACATTTTTATTATCAGAGTCCAGGAGAAGAATACAAAGAGAATGGGGCTGAAAGAGTACTCAAAGAAATAAGAAAGAAAACTTCCCAACATTGGTGGAAGACAAAATCCCACAGATTTAAGAAGCTGAGTATCTTAGTCTATTTGGTCCTCTATAAGAGAATACCATAGACTAGGTGGCTTATGAACAAAATAAATTTATTTCTCATAGTTCTAGAGGCTGGGAAGTCCAAAATCAAAGTGTTGGAAAATTTGGTGTCTGGTGAAGTCCTGCTTCCCGGTTCATAGATGGTTGTCCTCTCCCTGTGCCTCATATGGTGGCAGGAACAAGGGAGTTCTCTGACCTCTTCTTGTAAGGACCCTAATTCCATTCACGAGGACTCTGTATTCATGACCTAATCACGTCCTGATGTGGTCTGAATGTATCCCCCAATATTCATGTGTTGAAGATTTAATCTCTAACGCAAAAGTGATTTTAGGTGAGGCCTTTGGGAGACATTTAGGCCATGAGAGCTCCACCTTCACAAATGGATTAATGTCATAATAAAAGAGCTTGATGAAGGGAGTTCATACCTTTTTGCCCTTCAACCTTCTCCCACATGTGGACACAATATTCCTCCTCACACCAGAAGATACAGCAAGCAGGCTCTCACCAGAAACCAGAGGCTGGCATTTTGACCTTGGTCTTCCAAGTCCCTAGAACTGTGAGAGATAAATTTCTGTTTCTTACGAATTACCCAGTCCCAGGTAGTCTGTCATAGCACCACAGATGGACTAAGATAGCTCCCAAAGCCCCACCTCTAAAAATCACATTGGGAGTTAGGTTTTAATATATACATTTTCAGGGCACAAGCATTGTCTATAGCACAGAGCAAATAAAAAAGAAGATAAACTAAATAAATCTATGCCAATATACATCCTAATTAAATTTCAGAAAATTAAAGCAAAACAAAAAATCTTCAAAGCATTCAGAAAGAAATAACACATTACCCAGAGAGTAATTGTAATGACAGTGTATTTCTCATTTGAAAACATAGAGGTCAGAATAAAGTAGCACTTTAATTATATAAAATGCTTATTTCTTTTTTTTTAAATTTTAAACTGAGATGTCATTTACCTGCCATAAAATTTAACCTTTAAAAGTTATACAATTCAGTGGTTAATATACTCACAAGGTTGTATACCATCACCACTATTTAATTCCAGAACATTGTCAATACCACCAGAAGAAATCTCCTACTCTTTAGCAGTCACCACCACTCCACCCACCCCCATTTCCCCCTTCTCCCACTTTCTGGCAATCACTAATCTACTTTTTGACTCTATGTATTTACATATAAAGGACATTTTGTATAAATGGAATTATATATCGTTTGTATCTTTATTTGTACCTATCATTTAGTGTAATGTTTCAATGTTCATTTCTGTTGTAGCTTGTTGACATTTTATTTCTTGCTGTGGCTGAATAATATTTTATTCTCTGGAAGGATCACATTTTGTTTATTCATTGCTTGATGAATTTTTTCTACTTTTTGGCTATTATGAATAATGCAGCTCTGACCATTCCTGTAAAAATTCCTATGTAAATATATATTTTCAATTCTTTGGGGTATAAATTTGGGAGTTGAATTTCTGGCTTATATGTAACTCTATGTTTAGCTTTCTAAGGAACTGCCAAACTGTTTTTTCTTAAGTGATTACACAATTTACATTCCCATCAGTGGTGGATAAAGCTTCCAGTTTCTTCATATCGTCTTCAGTGTTTTTAATAGTCTATCTTTTTTATTATTATAGTTTTCCTAGTTGGTGTGAAGCAATATCTCATTTTGGTTTTGATTTGCAATTCTCTAATTAGTAATGATGCTGAACATCTTTTATGTGTTTACTGATCAGGTGTATATTTGCTTTGGAAAAATGTCTATTCAAATCCTTTGACTATTTTTTAATTGAATTGTCTTTTTATTTTTGAGTTGGAAGTGCTTTTTAAATATTCTGTATACAAATTCTTTGTCAGATATATGATTGACAAGTATTTTCTCCATTATAAGGATTTTCTTTTAACCTTCTTGGTAGTATCCTCCAAAACACAAAAGTTTTATTTTGATCAAGTACTGTTTATTCATATTACTCTGACTGCTTGTTTTTTGGTGTTATATTGAAGAAATCATTGCCTGACCCAAAGTTGTAATTATTTACACCTGTGTTTTTTTTGGTAAGAGTTTTATAGATTTTCCTCTTACATTTAGGAATTTTATCCATCTTCAGTTAATTTTTATATAGGGTGTGAAGCAAGCATTTAACGTTATTACTTTACATATGAACATACAGTTGTCCAAGCATTTTTGCTGAAAAGATGATTCTTTCCCTATGGAGTGGTTTTGCTACCTTTGTCAAACATCAATTGGCAGTAAATGTGAGAATTTATTTCTGCACTCTCAGTTCTATTCTATTGACTCATATGTTTAGCCTTATGCCAGTACCACATGTTTTGATTACTATGGCATTGTAGTAAGTTTTGAAATAGGAAAGTAGAAAACTAGGTTTTCCAACATTGCTGTTTCTCAGGATTGTTTTGGCTGTTATGGATCCTTTGTATTTCCAGATGAATTTGAGAGTAAGTGTGCTTATTTATGCAAAAAATTAAAAAAAATCTGAGGCTTTGATAAGAACAGCATTGAATATATGTCATTTACCAATATTAAGTCTTCCAATCCAAGATCACAGAATGCTTTTTCATTTACTTAGGTCTATAATTTCTTTCAGGAATGTTTTGTAGTTTGTAGTTGTATAAGTCTTCCATGCCTTGGTTAAATTTATTTGGAAGTATTTTATCTTTTGATGTTATTATAAATTGATTGTATTCTTAATATGATTTTCAGATATTTTTATTGCTGGTACTTAAAATACAACTGATTTTTCTATATTAAAATTGTATCCTGAAACCCTGATGAACTCATTTATTAGTTCTAGAGGTTTTTTTCAGTAAATTTTTTGGGCTTTTCAATGTAAACAGTCATGCCATCTGAAAATAGGAAAAGTTTTATTTATTCTTTTCCAATCTGTTTCACTTACTTTCTTTCCTTGATTTATTCCATGTCTAGAACTCCCTGAAGCATGTTGAATAAGAATGGCATCAGTGGACATTCTTAACTTGTTCCTAATCTTAGGGTAAAAACATTCAGCCTTTTGTCATTACACATGATGTTACTTAAAGGTTTTTCCTAGATTTCCTTGATCAGGAAGTTCACTTCTATTCCTTGTATGTGGAGTGTTTTTATTTGAAAAGGGCACAGTATATTTGTATTCAGAAAACAAACAAACAAAAGCCTTTCAACTGGCAATTCTATGTCCAGCTAAACTATCCTTGGGAATGAGTTTTCAGGTAAAACTAAGAGAATTTGACATTAGCAGCACTACCCATTAAAATTGACCTAAGAAATTCTTCAAACAAGTAAATGATAAGAGAATCTTGTAGCATCAGGAAGAAAGAAGGCAAAATGAAAAAACAGAAATACAAAAGGCTATCCTATTTTACATGAATTTTATAAATCATACTTGATTATTGAAAGGAAAATTATAACACCCTCTGATACCCAAGACAATGATATTTTAAAGTAGGATAGGTAAAGCAACCTAAATGGAAGTAGGGTATCCACATTTCACTTGAAGTGAAAACATGTTGATATTAGTAGACTTGGATAACTCACATATGTATGTTATAATACTCAAGCAATAACTCTGAAAAAACTATATAAAGAGATATGCTCAAAATCATTACAAATAAATAAAAATTGAATCCTGAAAAATATTGAAGTGACTTGCAGGAAGGCAAGGAAGTGAAACATAGGACCACAAGAAGCAAACAGAAAATAATTGCTAAAATAATAGAAGACTTCAATGCTAACTTAACAGTAACTATCATGAGTACAAACCATCTAAAAACACCAATCAAAAGACAGAGATTAGTAGAATAAATTAAAAATATTACCCAAGAAAATGTTGTTTAGAAACAACTTTATTAAATTTCAAACGACATATGCAGATAAAGTGAATGATGAAAAACTCTTCCATGCAAATATTAATAAAAAGTAAAAGTGGCTATATTAATATCTGATAAAATAGACTTTAAAAACAAGAAAATTTCCATTAATACATAGTGATAAAAGAGACATCTACCAGAAAGATGTAACAAACCTAAACATGCACATACCAAACAACACACCCTCAAAATACATGAAGCAACAATGGATAGAGTTGAAAAGAAAAATAGGCAAATCTGCAGTTACATGTGAACGTTTACTTAAACCCTACTGTTTATACAAAAAAAAACCTCAAAATAAATCTCATGTTTTACATGTGAAATGTAAAATTATACAACTTTTTGAAATAAAATAAAATACAGGAGAAAATCTTCAGTTCTTAGACTTGGCACCAAGTGCAAAACTCATAAAAGGAGAAATCTTTTTAAAATTTATACATTAAACTTTTTTCTAACATGAAAGTTTTTGCTTTGTGAGGATAAAAAGACAAGCTACAGATTGGAGAAATGTTTGCAAACTACATATCTGACAAAGAACTAATATCTAGAATATATAAAGAACTCTCAAAACTCAATTGTATAAAAAATCACAATATAATTAGAAAGTGGGCAAAATACGTAAACAGACATTTCACTGAAAAGGGTATACAAATAATCACATTAAAAGATGTTCAATATCATTAGCCTTCAAAGAAATACAAATTGAAACCATGATGAGATATCATACCACACCTATAAGAATGTCTAAAATAAAAAATACAGTGATAGTGATAACACCAAATGCTGGTGAATATTTGGAGGAACTACATCACTCTTACATTACTTGTGGGATCGTAAAATGGTTGGACCACTCTGGGAAACAGATTGACAGTTTCCAATAAAACTCAACATAAAATTACTGTGCAACTCAGCAATTACACTCTTGGGCATTTATCCCACAGCAGTGGAAATTTATGTGCATGCAAAAAGTTTTACATGAATGTGCATAGCAGCCTTATTTGTAATAGTAAAAAACTAGAAAGAACCCAGATTTCTCAGGGGGTGAATGATTAAACAAACTGTGGTACATCCATACCATAAAATACTACTCAGCCATAAAAGGAAGGAACTATCCATATATGCAAAGACTTGCATGATCTTAAGAAAATTATGCTGGATGAGAAAAGTCAATGCCAGGAGCTTGCATACCATATGATTCCATTTGTATGACATTTTTGCAGTGATAAAATTATAGGGATGAAAGAATAGACGGATAAAATTGTAGGCATGGAAAACAGATTGGTGGTTGCCTGGGGGTAGAGATGGAATGGGAAAAGATGTAAATGTGCTTATAAAAGTGCCACACCAAGTTTTTCATGGTGATGGAACTGTTCTGTATCTTGACTATAGCAGGGGATAAACAAACCTACATGTGTGATAAAATTGTGTAGAACCAATCCACACATACACGAGTACAAGAAAAAACTGTGAAATCTCAGCAAAATTAGGGGTGTGTCAATGTCAGTATCATGGTTGTGATATTGTTCTACAGTTTTGCAGAATGTTACCATTGGGGGAAACTGGATCAATGGTACATGAGACGTCTCTGTATTACTTCTTCGACTGCATGTGAATCTATAGTTATCTCAGTAAAATCCTCTATTTAAAAAAACATGGGGGGTAGAAATTGTAGGAGAGCCCAGAGGGAGTGGCAATTAAGAAGATGAAGGGGGCAAGATGGCCGAATAGGAACAGCTTCAGTCTCCATCTCCCAGCGCGAGCGACACAGAAGACCGGTGATTTCTGCATTTTCAACTGAGGTACTGGGGTCATCTCACTCGGGAGTGCCGGACAATCGGTGCTGGTCAGCTGCTGCAGCCCGACCAGTGAGAGCTGAAGCAGGGCAAGGCATCGCCTCACCTGGGAAGCGCGAGGGGGAAGGGAGTCCCTTTTCCTAGCCAGGGGAACTGAGACACACAACACCTGGAAAATCGGGTAACTCCCACCCCAATACTGCGCTGTAACACCGCCACACCGGAGATTATATCCCACACCTGGCCGGGAGGGTCACACACCCACGGAGCCTCCCTCCTTGCTAACACAGCAGTCTGCGGCAATCTAAACGCAAGGCAGCAGCGAGGCTGGGGGAGGGGTGCCCGCCATCGCTGAGGCTTAAGTAGGTAAATAAAGCCGCTGGGAAGCTCGAACTGGGTGGAGCTCACAGCAGCTCAAGGAAACCTGCCTGTCTCTGTAGAGTCCGCCTCTGGGGACAGGGCTCAGCTAAAGGAGCAGAAGCCTGTCCAGACGCGAACGACTCTGTCTGACAGCTTTGAAGAGAGCAGTAGATCTCCCAACACGGAGGTTGAGATCTGAGAAGGGGCAGTCTGCCTGCTCAAGTGGGTCACTGACCCCTGAGTAGCCTAACTGGGAGACATCCCCCACTAGGGGTAGTCTGACACCCCACACCTCACAGGGTGGAGTACACCCCTGAGAGGAAGCTTCCAAAGCAAGAATCAGACAGGTGCACTCGCTGTTCAGCAATATTCTATTTTCTGCAACCTCTGCTGCTGATACGCAGGCAAACAGGGTCTGGAGTGGACCTCAAGCAATCTCCAACAGACCTATAGCTGAGGGTCCTGACAGTCAGAAGGAAAACTATTAAACAGGAAGGACACCTATACCAAAACCCCATCAGTACGTCACCATCATCAAAGACCAGAGACAGATAAAACCACAAAGATGGGGAAAAAGCAGGGCAGAAAAGCTGGAAATTCAAAAAATAAGAGCACATCTCCTCCTGCAAAGGAGCACAGCCCATCGCCAGCAACGGATCAAAGCTGGTCAGAGAATGATTTTGATGAGATGAGAGAAGAAGGCTTCAGTCCATCAAACCTCTCAGAGCTAAAGGAGGAATTACGTACCCAGCGCAAAGAAACTAAAAATCTTGAAAACAGAGTGGAAGAATTGACAGCTAGACTAATTAATGCAGAGAAGGTCATAAACGAAATGACAGAGATGAAAACCATGACACGAGAAATACGTGACAAATGCACAAGCTTCAGTAACCGACTCGATCAACCGGAAGAAAGAGTATCAGCGATGGAGGATCAAATGAATGAAATGAAGCGAGAAGAGAAACCAAAAGAAAAAAGAAGAAAAAGAAATGAACAAAGCCTGCAAGAAGTATGGGATTATGTAAAAAGACCAAATCTACGTCTGATTGGGGTGCCTGAAAGTGAGGGGGAAAATGGAACCAAATTGGAAAACACTCTACAGGATATCATCCAGGAGAACTTCCCCAACCTAGCAGGGCAGGCCAACATTCAAATTCAGGAAATACAGAGAACGCCACAAAGATACTCCTCCAGAAGAGCAACTCCAAGACACATAATTGCCAGATTCGCCAAAGTTGAAATGAAGGAAAAAATCTTAAGGGCAGCCAGAGAGAAAGGTCGGGTTACCCACAAAGGGAAGCCCATCAGACTGACAGCAGATCTCTCGGCAGAAACTCTACAAGCCAGAAGAGAGTGGGGGCCAATATTCAACGTTCTTAAAGAAAAGAATTTTAAACCCAGAATTTCATATCCAGCCAAACTAAGTTTCATCAGTGAAGGACAAATAAAATTCTTTACAGATAAGCAAATGCTTAGAGATTTTGTCACCACTAGGCCTGCCTTACAAGAGACCCTGAAGGAAGCCCTAAACATGGAAAGGAACAACCAGTACCAGCCACTGCAAAAACATGCCAAAACGTAAAGACCATCGAGGCTAGGAAGAAACTGCATCAACTAATGAGCAAAATAACCAGTTAATATCATAATGGCAGGATCAAGTTCACACATAACAATATTAACCTTAAATGTAAATGGACTAAATGCTCCAATTAAAAGACACAGACTGGCAAACTGGATAAAGAGTCAAGACCCATCAGTCTGCTGTCTTCAGGAGACCCATCTCACATGCAGAGACATACATAGGCTCAAAATAAAGGGATGGAGGAAGATCTACCAAGCAAATGGAGAACAAAAAAAAGCAGGGGTTGCAATCCTAGTCTCTGATAAAACAGACTTTAAACCATCAAAGATCAAAAGAGACAAAGAAGGCCATTACATAATGGTAAAGGGATCAATTCAACAGGAAGAGCTAACTATCCTAAATATATATGCACCCAATACAGGAGCACCCAGATTCATAAAGCAAGTCCTTAGAGACTTACAAAGAGACTTAGACTCCCATACAATAATAATGGGAGACTTCAACACTCCACTGTCAACATTAGACAGATCAACGAGACAGAAAGTTAACAAGGATATCCAGGAATTGAACTCATCTCTGCACCAAGCGGACCTAATAGACATCTATAGAACTCTCCACCCCAAGTCAACAGAATATACATTCTTCTCAGCACCACATCACACTTATTTCAAAATTGTCCACATAATTGGAAGTAAAGCACTCCTCAGCAAATGTAAAAGAACAGAAATTATAACAAACTGTCTCTCTGACCACAGTGCAATCAAACTAGAACTCAGGACTAAGAAA
>NC_045442.1:88104733-88109367 GCF_002776525.5 Piliocolobus tephrosceles | reverse complement strand
GCTGGAAACCATCATTCTTAGCAAACTATCACAAGAAGAGAAAACCAAACACCGCATGTTCTCATAGGTGGGAACTGAACAATGAGCTCACTTGGACTCGGGAAGGGGAACATCACACAATGGGGCCTATCATGGGGAGGGGGTAGGGGGTAGGGATTGCATTGGGGAGTTATAACTGATATAAATGATGAATTGATGGGTGCTGACGAGTTGATGGGTGCAGCACACCAACATGGCACATATATACATATGTAACAAACCTGCACGTTATGCACATGTACCCTAGAACTTAAAGTATAATAAAAATAAAAATAAAAAAAAATAAAAAGAAGATGAAGGGGACAAGAAGTCTTTGAAAAAAAGGACACAATAAAATACATTTAAATATATTATTCCACAAAAAAGAGAAGATTGTAGGTCATGTTTCTCACCTCCATCAACACTGAGCTCAGTCTCACGTGGCTTCACCACGACACCTTGTTACTTTCCTTTGGCCATGGAGCAGTCCAGAAGGCACCCCCTACCCTCCAGCCCTGCAAGGTTGAGAGAGAAAAATTGCACATAGGAATGGGGCCAAACTTGGGGGAAATTCACTCCCTGCATTTATCAAAATGCGGACGTCTGGCCTCCATGGTCACCTTCCATGTTACTTCCCTAGGGTGCCAGTTTTAGGTGACTCACCACCAAGGTCAGCCTTATACTGGATATTCAGGGTCAGGTCTGGCTTTGCAATAAAGAAAACTGATACACCTGAGTCCCACATCTTTCTAAAGCACCTAAGCATGGTTACATTACCCACCTACACTATTGTGACCCTGAAGTCTAAACCCTGAGTCTTGGGTTGGCCACACTGCCCTTGATAGAGTCAGGGGGTAGGAGTTAGGCCCGGCCCTATCTCCTGTCCCTTTTGAGATTGATTTTATTTGTGAGGTGGCATTAGTGCTGCTCTGGGTATGGTAAACTAAAGTCCTAGACAAAGTGATAGGTAAGGGACCAGGACTGCGGGGAGGCTCCCGAGGCTTGGATCTGGGTAGTATAGTGCAGTGGTGAGTGCAAGTTCTGGAGTGAGACCCCTGAGGGGAGCCTGGGCCTTTCGCTTCCCTGCATGGCCTGATCCGCGAGATGAGGAGACTGATGGGATCTACCTCAAAGGGCTTGTAACATGCTTAAGATAATGTCTACTGTGGCACAGAGGATCAGTTAAACTGGGTGGGAATGACACAATGAATTCTGACCTCGAATTCACAGCTAGCTTAAGAGTGAGGGGGGCAAGTGGAGAAGTATTTCCTTGGGACGTGGGGAGAGAGGCCAGGGGCAAAACCCATCAGGACAAGAAGTCATACTTAGAGGTTGAGCCACAGGCTAGCTATGATAGCTCACACAGGCAGAGTGGCCACATTATTGTGGTAAATGGAGCGGGGCAAGAGGAGCCTTCTGGTGAAGGGCCAGGCTCCAAGAAGGAGATCAGAACCATGGAGGCAGGAAACTCTGATGTCAGTTCAGTGGAGAGGCAGCTAGACTGGGCACTGCCACTGGACCTGGGCTCGGGATGGCCAAGCCTGCGAGGCTGTCTTCCCACATCACTTGGGTGACATCCAAATGTGCTGGTGGACGCGATGTCTCGGCACAGGCTTATTTTCTGCACAATCTGCTTGCTCCCACCTTTTTTCTGCCCTCAAGCTTCAGGGCCACAAATGGGAACTGTCCCAACCCTCCAAGTTTCTGTCCTTTGCCTTCTGAATTATCCTATCTTCCCCCTGAGTTGTCTTTTGCTGTGAGTCCTAATACCTCCCCTTCTAGTCTTCTCTTCCCACCCTCACATGGTTACAGGTTACCCCCACATGACAGTTTGCAGGTCACAGTTAATCTCTTTGGGGAGCTTCCCTTCCTGATAGCAGCTGCTTAATTGGGGGTGCATGTGAAAGCATTTCCAGAAGTCTTCACTACCTTGAAGCTTCCACTGTGTTGGCAGAGGGCTCGGGGCTGGAAGACCTAGGATCTCTGATTGTCAGTGAGGCTCTTGTATCTGTGCCCAGAGTCAGGCAAGAGGGGACATCCCAGGGGAGCATGTGAGAGGAAAGGCCAGATGGGAAAATACTGCATAAGGCAGCGAAGCCTTATGATATGTGATACATGCTATGTCCAAGGCTTGAAGGACACGCTCTGTTGTTGATTCGTTTGTTCACTTCACAAACACCTACCCAGTGGCTCCTGGAAGCCATGACTGAGCTTGGTGTCTGGGGTAGGAAAAGCCGTAGCATCTCATCTCTGTCCTTCCAACACCTGGCATCTGGCAAAGGAGAAGGCAGGTGCATACAGCTCAGTTCTGCTCTGTTCTCCTTCCTCATGAAGCAGGAGCGAGAACCTGATGGCTTTATTTAACTTTCCATGTTATGGAGCAGAGGATTCAGCATCCAGCCCTTTACTGATGTCTTCAAATACATTATCTCACTTTCATAATCTTCACATAGCATCTATTAGGGAGATGGGACACTTGAGCCAAGAAACTTGAAATACTATAAATGTCACCCAGCTGGCAAATTGTAGACCCGGGATTTGAATGCTGCTTCTTTTGAAACCTCCCTTGGGAGAGGGGTAAGGTTACATTAGCTGAGGTGAAGGCAGGGAGAAGAGTTGGGGGAAATTAAAGACCAAGGGAGTCCCATGGGCAGGAGATGACATGGGCATGGGCTAGGGCATCAGTGAAGTGGGGAAGGGAGCTGGAGAGATGCATTCTGCTCGCTTGTGAGCCTTCTGCAAAGGCTAACTTGAGCCAGGCAGAGCTGGACATTGGGGATGCAGAGATGAACAACTGCAATGAGCTCAGAGTCCAATGGGCGAGGGATCTGGGAGCTGACAACCACAGAGGAGCATGATGGATGTTGTGCCTGACAAGGAGTCCTGATACAGTGAAGGTAAACTCGGGGCAGGCCGGAGGAGGCGAGACAGGAGCCACTGTCAAGAAGAAGTCAAGGAGGCAATGAGGAGAATCAGAGGAAATTGAAAGATAAAAGCTAAGTGTTCTTCCCAGAGAATGACAGGGACAGGGGATTGAGGAAGGAGAGGATGTGTGGTCGGTCTGTGGTTTCCTCACATTTTCTTCAAGGACTCTGTGGGACTCTGTCCCTCTCCCCATGTGTGCCCGGGCAGTAGTGCTCCTCGCTGCCTGTGCCTGCACCTCCTCCAGCCTCTCCTGGCTCCGTCCCTTGGACCTGCTCTCTCGCTTCCTCCCTGACTGTTTGCTTTCTCTCCTCCAGAAGAGTCATTTCCCACGACATGAACCTGCTGTGAGGTTAGTGCTGACCAGCCAGGACCAGAGAAACCAGGCTGGAGATTTCTCTTTCTGATTTGAGTGTAAGCAAGGGGCAGCAGAAAGTGTCATCTGGTGGGGAGGAAGGCAGGGCAGGCCCTGGAGGCCACAGGAGGCCAAAGGAAGTGTTTGTCTGCAGCCGAGTTCTCTATTACACAGCATCGAGTAACTGTCACTAGCTCTGGGCTCATGTAACCAAGAATAGGGACATTCTTGGACCAGACACATGGGAATCCATGGCTGGATGAGATGTCTACCACTCCCTGCTGGTGGCTGGGACCAAGTGGAAGCTCAAGATCTCACGACATTGTGGAGCTGGGGGCTTTCGCATTAGCAAGGACGTGGGCAGGACATCCTAGACAAGTTAGCTACCTGGTGAGAAGTGGCATCCTGTGGAAACAAGGTTTTTTGTTTTGTTTTGTTTTGTTTCCTGTAAGTACCATCCTCAGTATTCCAAGCCTGGTGAGACAGCTGATGTCTCATATTCCACCACATCCCTTTTGAAACATCCCTTTAATGAGAGATGAGCCTGTGTCTGCTGGGGTGAAGGCAGCTGATGCAGGGTTACCTCTCACTGAAGGGATGAGGTGAGGGGTCAGGATAGAAAGCCTCAGTCCTTGACCTCAAAAAGCGTGCTGTATCTCTGAGGAGATAAGAGAGGGTCAGAAATAATTACTGTACAGTTGAGAAAGGGATCTGATGATCCACAAACTGAGCCCTGAGAGGCTAACAGAGGGAGCATACAAGCTGGGGAGATGGAAGGCTTTCTGGAGAAGGTGTCATGGGGCAGGCCTCAGAAGATGGAGGGGTGATGTGCAGATGAAGGGAGGAGGCCTACAGCTGGGTACACAGCAGCAGTGACCTGTGCAGTGGGCACTCAGGCTGCCTCTGTGGTGGATAGAGACGGCGCCACCCAGGGAGAGCCTAGGGCTCTCTGGCCTTGTCAGGGGTTCTGCCTCAATTAGGGAGGAGTCCAGGCACCTCTGCCTCTGTGAAAAGTGATCACAGGATGGAGATCCTGGTGGCAGCATGACTAAGGGGCCTGGGAGCTCAGACACCAAATCCAAGGCTGTGGTCCCAGTTACAGAGGAGGTGGTGTGAGCTGCCTGGGTTGTAGTGCTGCGAGTGAGAGAGAAATGCTGCCCTGGGTGGGATTTAAGGACTGAGGGAAGCAGGAATTTGTGGGGAGAAAGGAACGTCTGGGTGACCTGGTGGGGAGGGGTGCATAGTGGGGCTGGGCTCTGGGTGACCTGGTGGGGAGGGGTACATAATGGGGTCTGGGCTCTGGGTGACCTGGTGGGGAGGGGTGCACAGTGGGGGCTGG
>NC_045442.1:87980951-88104723 GCF_002776525.5 Piliocolobus tephrosceles | reverse complement strand
GGTGCACAGTGGGGGCTGGGCTCTGGGTGACCTGGTGGGGAGGGGTGCACAGTGGGGTCTGGGCTCTGGGTGACCTGGTGGGGAGGGGTGCACAGTGGGAGCTGGGCTCTGGGTGACCTGGTGGGGAGGGGTGCATGGCGGGGGCTGGGCTCCCCTGCCTCAGCTGCCCTCCGGGATCATGGGGATGATGGGAGCCCTGGGCATGATCAGGCTGAGAGAAATCCACATGACCACCCCCGGGGGCTAGTTTCCTAGCTGCCCATTGGCATTTTTGCTGGGCTGAGGCTCCACAAGATAAGAGCTCCAAGAGTTTTAGCATTTAATTCTTTGTCTCTTTAATATTCATCATGGTAAAGACAGCAGGCATGGGATTAGGCAGGAAAAAACCAGTGATTAGAAAGTGATGGGTGTTCTGGTGTCTGTACAGGAAGCTCAGCATGTGGTTGAAGCAGGTTCCTCAAGGACGGAGATAGCCAGGACTCCCTAGGCAAGGAGAGGTGCATGTGAAGGGGTCTCAGCAGGCCAGCGTGGCCGTCCCCCTTTCTCCTCTTAGCTCAGAGATGGAAGGATTTGTCACGTCAAAACAGAATAGCCTCAACCTCTTTACTGGTACTTTCTGCTCCTGTGGATGGCTCAGCTTCTTCTAAGCTAGCTGTTTCTTCCACTTTGCTGCAGGCCTTAGTTCACAGTGTCCTGGTGGGCTACTGATCATGGCCAGGATGGACTTATGGAATATGAATATGTAATTGTATTTTAATTTTAAACATGAGTAAAAACTCAAAGAAGTAGAGAGTAGAATGGTGGCCACCAGGGGCTGGGGTAGGGAAGAATGATTTCGGTTCAACAGGAAAAATAAATAAGTTCAAGACATCTGTTGTGCAACACTGTGACTATAGTTAATAATGTATTGTATTCTTGAAAATTCCTAAGAGACTGGTGTTATCACCACAATAAGTAAAGCTTATGTTAATTCATTCAATTCAGCCATTCCACAATGTATACATATTTTAAAATGCTATGTTGTACACAATGAATATGTATATTTTATGGCAATTAAAAAATAAATAAATCAGAAAAAAGAATAACAAATTAAAAGTAAATGAGACTGTTTCCCTGGCAACTAAGAAAATGATGTCTATATCAACCAGTAAATCCCTTGTAACTCAAAAAATGGGAAAAATGCCCAAAGAATCACAGATTGAGAAGGCTCACAGTTTAGTGGCACTTTTGAGGACAGCTTCTCACCCATCGATCCTGGTGGGGCAGGGAGGAGGGTTCCTTGCCATAGTCACTGCACAGATGCCACACTGCTGTGGAAATGAGGTTTGCCTGGGCAGAGCCCCAGTGAGTGGGGGTCCTGGCACCACACGCTAAGCTAAGCCTTCCCCATGCCCAGCCTTTTACTTTGCACTGCAGTTGCCTGGATCTGCCTTCCCTCAGCACCTACAGGAAATCCCCATGGCCCCCATGCTGGTCACCAAGAATGGGCAGCGTACAACAACAGTCCATCAGCTGTCAATCAGGTTCTCAAATACATCTGGGCACCTACTGGAAAGGTAAGGGATGGGTTTTCCTCAAAGTGAAAAAAAAAAAAAAAAAAAAAAAAACCATCCAGAAAACAAGATACAGCTAGGCGCCAAATGATGTCATCCCAGAAGGAGTCGTCAGCCTGCCAGACTAGCATTGCTCATGAGGGATCCATGGCAAAGGAGACAGAGGAAGATTTCCTTGGAAAGGACTTTATTGGATAATAATCCAAGTGACTAACATTTAGCAAGCGTTTCCTAGGTGCTAGACATTGTCTAAGGCGCTTACATGACTAATTCACTTAACCATCCTATGTGGTAGGCTTCTAATTTGCTCAAGGTTACCCAGCTAGAGACTCAGCCTGACTTCTAAGATTTTGATTTGAGTTAGCCCATAAAGAGCACCGTTGGGTATTTATGTAGGACTTAACCATGTGCAAGGCTGAGCCTCTTACATAAACCGTGTATTAGTTTTCACACTGCTAATGAAGACATACCCAAGACCAGGTAATTTATAAAGAAAAAGATATTTAAAGGGAGTCACAGTTCCACATGGCTGGGGAGGCCTCACAATCATGGTGGAAAGTGAAAGGCATGTCTTAAATTCCAGCAGGCAAGAGAGAGAATGAGAACCAAGCAAAAAGGGAAATGCCTTACAAAACCATCAGATCTCACGAGACTTATTCACCACGGCGAGAACAGTATGGGGGAAACTGCCCCCACGATTCAATTATCACCCACTGGGTCCCTCCCATAACATGTGGGCATTATGGGACCTGCAATTCAAGATGAGATTTGGGTGGTGACATAGCCAAACCGTACCAAGCAGTCACTTTGAGTTTTCAGAAAACCTATGAAAATGCTTCCCCATTCTACAGATGGAGCAAGTAAGGTCTATAGTGAAGAAAGGATTCTAGGTAAGGAGGTATAGGCAACAATGAGACAAGAGCATAATGGGGGGAAGTGGTAGGAGACGGATGGGTGTGGAGTGAAGGCTCACCTTGGAGAAATGGTTGGTCTCCTGTGTAGGGAGGTTGCATCATAGAAATAGAATTTGGAGGCAGCACTTCCTCATCATCATGTGGTGTTAGAGGAAGAGAATCTGACCAACTGGCCAGCTGTGCCAGTCTGGAGTTTTCCTGCATGACCTTCTCTTTGTAGGGCACAGGGTTAGCATTAAAATCATCTGAGAACAAGGTTTTGTCACACAGCATTTAGGAATAGCCCACGTGTGTTCCTGAGATCTCACAATGAACCTGAATCTCACATCCCTGAGGCTTCTTAGCTCTGCTCCTCCAGATAGCCATGTCCAACTCATCTCTAGGTTCATGAAAACTGCTCTAAGAAGCCCAGAAAAGAAAGGTGTAACTACACAAGCCTTGGAGTTGTCTGTTGGTCATTTTCAAGTTGAAACTTCAAGTCTGAGCTTTGAATGGCCAGAGGTCTTACATAGATCTATAGGCTTCCAAAAAGAGGTTAGATACTGAGAAAAAAGTAGTAAAAATTTGACATGCTTTTGCTAGACAAAGTCAAACATCTGGATATTTAGATAAAGCGAGATTGTTAATGGAGCTTTTCAGTTTTCTCATGGATATTTGGCCTTAAGTAGTTGCAAATGTGAATCAAATCTAGAAATAATATGTGGATTTGCACCACAAATTCAGTGGGCACTGAGCTGGAACTGTCAAAATGAAGGGTCCACACTAGTCCAAGTTAACATCTTGGTTTTGTGTTATTGCAAGATGATGACAGCATGTGTGTGCTATATTACAACAATCTGCCATGGCATTAATAGCTTTGGTGTGTGATAAATGCAACAGGTCCCCAAGGAAGTCCACTCAGAGGTTAACTCCATCCAAACAAGTTATATATAGCCTCACTCTCACTAAATTCTACCAAGTCTCCTACTTTCAAATAACACCAGTGTTGGAGCAATATTTTGGTATAAATTTTGTCTATGTGATGAGTGTTTCCAGTGCAGGACTTTATGTTACCCCATATAATGTGTCCTGTAATGCTGAGGGTAATTAGGAGTGAATGCATAGCAAACCCATCTCAGGGGAGTTCCTTGGAGATTATTACATCGAAGCTGTGGAATGGACGAGCCTAATGGGGCTGGATTTGGGAGCCAATTGTGGACCATCTCCAAGGCAGAAAGAATATGGAATGATCCATATTAGAGAACACTCACTAATTCCCTCAGCACTCATAAACCTGTGGCCACTGGGCTCATTGCCACTTGCTGAGAATAGGAAGATTAATAGAGAATTTAGGGCAGTGTAGGAGATTGGAAGCGTGGAGGGAAGATTGGATGGGAAAGTGGCCCTCTGCCACTAGATGAGCACTGAGTGGTATGCTCACTCCACCTAGGGCTTGTCAGCTATCTGGTATACCCCTCTGTTACCCCTGAGTTACACCATGCTCCTGGGATCTCTCCACGAATTCTTCTTCTTTCCAAACACAGATTTTACCTTTGTGTTTTGGCAAGTAAGGGGACATTTTGTACCCAAATGGCCCCTAGCTAGAGTCATTCTTTAAGATTTCCTGAACTGAAAGGATCCTGAGTGAAATGCAAATCAGAAAATCAAGTTATCTGTTCAGTGGACTAGAGTTCATGAGGTTAGGCTACAGCCCTAGCAAGGGTGGGCATGGAGGAATCACAGTCACTACTCTGCAGTGCATGCTCCAGAGGCCTTCGCTGAACATGTGCTATAAAAGGAAAACGGTTGCAGGAAGGTTGAGAAGACAGGCTCATCAACTGTGCATGGGAAGGAAGCAAAGTTGATAGGCAGGACTCATGGGGTGACTCTAACAAATGGAATATTTTTTTCCTAGTTCCCTTTTTACCAAAACAGAAATCTGTGCACATAGCCATATTCCAACAGTATTAAAGTGACACGATATCATCTGATCCCAGATTCCCTCATCTTACTTGCCTGAGGCAGCCATTACAGTAGTCCTCCCTTATCTGCAGTTTCACTTTCCACAGTTTCAGTTATCGGGGTCAACTGAGGCCAAACATATTAAATGGAACATTCCAGAAGTAAGCAATTCATAAGTTCTAAATTGCACACTGTTCTGAGTAGTGTGATGAAATTTCTCACTGTCCTGCTCTGTCCCACTTGGGACCTGAATCATCCTTTTATCCAGCATCTCCACACTGTAGATGCTCCCTGCTGGTGGTCCCTGAGATTGTCTTCTCCTGGCACCCAGCCACGAACATGCTCATGGTGCAAAGATCCAGGATCATCTGAGGCAGATAATTCTCCTTCCGATAACTTGTCAGAAGGTCAATGCCAGACTAATGCTGCATCTTAATGCCTACGTCATGTACCCCAACTTCCTCTACATCGCACATCAGCACAAGCAAAAGGGCAGGTACAGGACAATTAGATAAAGAGAGAAAGAGAGAGAGAAAACACATTCACATAACCTTTATTACATTACATTGTTATACTATTTTATTATAAGTTATTATTGATTGTTAATCTCTTACTGAGATTTAGAGATTATTTACTAGTCTAAGTAAGTAAGTTGGTAAATTTCATTCTAAGATAAACGAAATTTTACTTTAGCTCTGTATAGGTATAGGAAGAAAACATAGTTCTATATAGGATTTGCTCTTGAAACATATCCCTCATGGATAAGAGAAAACTACTATCAGTTTCTTGTGTATCCTTCTATTTTTATGCATATGCAAATACAATTATATAAATCCATATAATTTATTTAATTTAAAAATTAATGTTTTTACACAAATGAGAGCATATTTATGGAATTCTTTTCTGTACCTTTTTTATCCTTTTTTGACTAGTCAGTTACACTCTACCTAGGAGAGCAAGGTGGAACTTAACAGTGATTTTTCCCTAAGGCCTTGGATTTTAACTGTGCTCATTCATGGAAGAATAGAACAGGGGAAATTCGGCTTGGTCGGTCCCTATGACTTGGAGTATTAGATGGTTGTAGAGAGCTCAGTTTGATATATAACAGCTGTGACACTGCTGTTACAACTGCACCCATCACCTCAAAATTGCATTAACAAAGTGATGGGACTCGGGACAGAGGAGGCAATAGCTCAAATCATGCACTCGAGGAAGATACAGATCCACTGGAATGTTATCTAAGAGAGTGGCTGGGATGGGTCAAGGGACGAAAAATCATGTCAAATGAGTTCTGAGTGACAAACTGACAAATGGAACCAACCAACCAACAAATCAACCCCTGAAACTAGAGATCCATGAAAGCAGTGGTGGGAGTTTACTTATATAATTTTGTTTTAAGTTGGCTAGGGAATGTGGGATCCTGGTAGCTGCATGAATGTGGTAGAGAGAGGAGATGACTGATTGTGTGGAATTAGGATCACTGAGTGGAGGCTACAGAGAGGCTGCTGAACGTGAAGAGCATTCCAAGGATGTCACTGCCTGTGGGTGGCATCGTCAGCTTAGAAAGCGGTGGGTCCCCGGCACTGCAAGTATTGGAGGGTAAGCTGCCTAGGCACATGAAGCAAAGTCTGTGAAGTGATATTTCTCGATCTCTGCTTTTAACACAACTAATGTTCTCTATGATCATACTAGTTGTTTCACAGAACATGTTCTATAGGACATTAAAGTTTAGAAATATTAGTTTAAACCAAGTTCAGCAGTGATGTTTACTGTAGACTTTCTCAGAAAGGGGATGAAATGCACTGCCTTTGCACACTGATGACACAACACCTGCTCAGGCATGTGTGTCCACTGGTCATATAGTATGATGAAGGGGGAGTATGTCCGGGCTCAGTGGTATTCCATGGAACACAGTTTGGGAAACCATGTTCCTGCGGGATGGAGGTAACACTGGATGATCATCTGGGTCCAGGACTATGACTCCAGAGGATGACATGTGTATCTGGCATATTCCACCTTGGTCAGTAATAGCTGGCATCACTCACATGCATCCCCTGTGGCAATTGCTCTTGGCCCTGTATAGAGCATGTTCTTATTTTGCCATCTCAGTGAATCTTGAAGACAGGTGTTATTGGACTCATTTTACAAATGGGGAAACTGAGGAACAGAGAAGTTATACAAGATGCCCCAGGCCACACAGTTGGGAACTGGAACCCCAGCCTCGTGCTGTAACTGAGAGGAAAGACCAGACATTGACAGGACAAAGGTGAGGGCAGCCATGAATTTGATGTCTTCATGGGTGAAGTCACGATGTGGCCTCGCTGGAGGAACCTGGCTTCTAGGAAATAAGGAAATAGATAGTATGTGTAAGTATGTGAGGGAGGAGAGCAGGGCCAATCTGCACTTAGAATATCAAGTTGCCTATTCAAGTGATTTGAAGTTTCAACACATCCTCAGATGAACTGCTACAGCATCTGACATTCTACCTTTAGAAACAGACTCGTTTCACTAAAAATAAAGTCTGAATCTCTAAGCACATTCCATGTTATTTAAAGTTCACATGAAAAGAAGCATCGGTCATTCCCCATTGGAGCAGATGAGCCCTTGTATTGCCATGTTTAGGATTTCCAGCCCAGGGTGGTGCTTGGGAGGAAACACAAAAAGAAGGTGAGGGGTCAGTGCAGGTTTTACTTAAAGCTCACCAGGGACTCACTGTAGTCTTTCTGAGTCATCAGGAGAATTAAGAAGGAAATAAAAGTCCCATGAGTCCCAGGAAAGCTTCTGCACAGATGTCTGGGGGTCTGAAGGCACCTAACACTTCCAGCCTGTCTGTTTGTAGCTTTCTCTGACCCACAGAGCCTGTCTTCCGAAATCCAGCACATACAGATGGGGGTGGGGGCAGCTGCTCACCTTCTGACCATGTGCACATGACAGAAAACAGATGTTCTCTGGCTCAGAGATTTCGGAAGGATGCAACTGGCAGGGTACAATGAGCCCGTGGGTAGGCACGTGTCCCCCAGGAGGATGGCAGCACATGGTAGGGGCTCAGTCTATGTTCACTTCTCCCAAGGCCGTCTCTACCTACCCCACCTGCACCCTGGGTCTCAGCTTGATGCCAACTCCAAGAACTTGCTTCCTCTAACAACGTCTCCAGCTAGACCTTTTGTCCTAGGCCTGCTCCTATGAATACCAGACTTCGAACAAGAGCCAAGAAAATGTCCATTTCTTTACCATTATCATTGCAACCAATGTTTATCTTAAAGATGCAAGGGGGAAATCTCATGCTTTTGGAAAGTGTTGGTGTCGTTAAAGATCCCAGGCTTTTGATCATATTAGGCCTTAATCCTGTGCACAAATCTCAGAGCTCGGGGAAGGGGCACAGTCCTGCCTGGCTACTGATTGATTTATGTCTCAACGCACAGGGGACCAGCCAGGCTGAGGCTACCATCTGAACCCAGCTCCTCACTTGAGCAGGAACTGTCAGGACGTGTGAATAAAACACAGAGCAGGACTCTGAAAGGTTCCTGGAGATTTATGGAGTATTGCAGACCACAGAATCCCATAAAGTAAGATTTGAAAGTCTGTTTAAGTGAAGCTGGAGAATCAGCCATCAGCGGCAGCTCACTGGGTACTGTGATTGATTCTGTCTGCCCTGTCCCCATCTGTTCTTAAGTGCTCTAGGCTCCCTATTGCCCTGTTACCCCGTGTCCCCATCCCCTTTACACTCCCTTCCCAAGGCAGCGGAGTGACCAAGGGAGTCCTTCAGGCAGCACAATGACTGAGTGAGAATGCAGGTGGCCTCCGGCAGCCACTCCTTCAAAGTCCACAGCACAGGCAACATGGTTCCTGGGGTGACCAACTCTGAGGAAGCGAGAGAGGGCAGGCTGGACAGCAAACATAGGCTGCCCTGAGGACCACTGGCAGAAGGTCCTGTAGGGCATCATGGCTGTGGGCAGAGTGCCCTCCAGTTTTGCTTGCATAGGGTCTTTTTTTTTTTTCTGTAGCAGCTTATGGATGGAAGGCTCATAGGCTCCGATGCCATTTGAGGTATGACTTCTCATCAGCAGGCCCTGAGCTGCAGATCATGGACATGATCATCATCAGTCCCGGGTGGCGCCCTCTAGAGGAAGACACGAGCACAGCCACACCTCCTCTGCACTGGTCCAGGTGCTGTGGATTCCCACAGCAGGCTCCTGGGGGCACTGAGGAAGGAAGCAATGGGTCCGAGAGAGCTGCTGTTCTGTAACAAACTTCCACTTGAGATAACAACCACTTTATTACATCTTGCGATGTTGCACATCAGAAATTTGCTCAGAGCTTAGATGGCAAGTCTACTTTACACCATGTAGACTAGGTTCACTCGGTCTTCAGCTGGTGGCTGGATAGTCTCAAGGGGTTCCAGATGCCTCTCCTCACATACCTGGTACCTTGGAGGAGGCAGATGAAAGGGTGGATCTGCCCGGATTTGCCTCCCTCTCCAACAGTGTAGTTGGACATGTAATGCAGTGGCTTCTGTCTCCCAGAACTGGTAACTGTGTCACTTATACCATGCCCCATTCGACATAGTGGTCACATGCCAGCCTGGATTCAGTGGAGGTAACAAAGAGCCCCTCACAATAGGAGGAGCACCAAAGGCATCCTGAGTCCACTGCACCCACCTTCACAGCCATCATCTATTTCTGCATTCAGAACCTACTGGCTCCTTATACTGTCTTAGACACTGAGCTGAATGATAGGGGAAATGATAACACTCATATTTACTGAGTGTTTCTTTTGTGCTAGTCACTGATCTAAGTGCTTTACAAATAGTAACTCGTTTCATTCTTGAAATGACCCATTTTACAGATCAGGAAACAGAAGTATAAAGAAGTTAAATGACAAGACTCTATAGCTAGTAAATGGTAAAGCCCAAATTCGACCCAGGCAACCTGGCTTGGAAGCCTGAATT
This sequence comes from Piliocolobus tephrosceles, assembly GCF_002776525.5. Taxonomy (NCBI): domain Eukaryota; kingdom Metazoa; phylum Chordata; class Mammalia; order Primates; family Cercopithecidae; genus Piliocolobus; species Piliocolobus tephrosceles. Next base: position 88,095,367 of record NC_045442.1, on the reverse strand, counting down.
CTTACACATATTTATAATGCATCTGCTACCTAGAAGTCCTGCTTTTGGCAGTTCATGTTTTGTGACAGAGGTAAGGTAAATAAGAAATAACTATAATATGGCAGTAATGATAAATGCACCAGTGATTACAGTAATATGCAACGGCACAGAAAAAGACATTAGTGCCAGCTGTAAGCACTGGAGCTTGACAGGAGAGCCTTGTAGGAGAGTGTTTCCATTATCTGTTGCTAGGTAGCAAATCAACTTAGTAGCTTAAAACACCATTTGATGATCTCTTGCCATTCTGTGGGTGGATCTGGTGGCTCTTTTGTTCCAAGTAGCTGGGGCCTAGGATAGCGGAAGTCATCTGAGCTCATCAAGAACTCTCTGCTGGGGCCCTCTGTTCTCCTTGTGGCTGCCTGGGCTGCCTCAGAGCCTGGTGGCTGAGTCCCCAAAAGGAGTGTTTCAAGGGCGAGGAAGCAGAAGCTATCAGACAAATAATTGCCATCCCTAGAATTGGCACAACCTCACTTCTGTTGTATTCTGTTGGTCAAAGCATTCTCACGTCCAATGAGGGGACAATGTGGATGAGAACTTCATAAGGGCATGAATGTCAGGAGCATGGCTCATTGGAGTTATTGAGAAAGGGTATAACTGAAATGGAAAAGACACTATTTTCATTTTCTTATGTTTTAATTTTCCCTCTCAGCATGGATACTTCTATTATAAATATTTGTCATGTGGGTATTAAAATTAAATGGCAATGTGTATTAATACTTGAAAAATATGAAAACATATGAGCATAGATAAGACCCTACTCAAAGATAAGCAGGGTTTTGGCAAGCAGACGTGCAACTTGTTGGGTCTTCTCTGTCAAGAAAGAGCAGACCACACAAAGTGGGAGGCATGAGCAAATGAGTGGAAGAAAGAGTGTTTCCCTGGAGGAACCACTGAGCTTTTCCATTGGGAGGGAACGCGTGGAGGAGATGACAGAGTTGGGAGGCCCAGTCTTGAAATCCAAACAAATACATATAAACACTTGTGTTTTGTTTATGTCATAGCTAGATTTGGGTCAGGCAGCTCTCCTAAGCAGCTTATCTTCAAAAGATGGCTCAGAGATGAGGAACATTCCTTCTAATGGTGCTGTCATCTTCAACTCATGGCCTCCAGAATTGGCACAGAAAGGAAAAAGGTAGGTTGTAGGATTATGCAGTGGGTTTTACAGCCAGCCTGGGAGGTAGTGCACATCACTTCTATCCACATCTCAATGTCCAGAGTCCAGTTATATGGCCCCAAATTATCTGCAAGGACAGCTGGAGAATATGTGCCCAGGAAGAGGAAGAGTGGGCAAACAGAGGGACTGTCTCAGGCACACCAAGTCTGCAACCTTGGACAAGTTGCCTAATCTCTGTTCCCTCTTTTGTGTTTTGGGTCTGATAAGGTCTACCTTTTGTGGTTGGTTGTTGTAGCACAAATAAGATACTGTGTATGAAAAGAGACCTGGTAAAAATTAAGTTCCAAGCAACTGTCACAGCACTTTGTACTAGTAAATGTATGAAGAAGATCAGTTACAAATGTCAGAATCAAAGGAAACCATCAAACATTTAAAATAATTATTTTGAAATAATAAGTTATTTTAAGTTCAATGCCAACTTAAGCACAATACTTTGCATAAATTCCCTTATTTAATTCCATCAACAAACCTTTAAAATTAGTGATGCTATTCTCATTTTATGAATGAGGAAACTGAGACTTTGAGAGACTAAACAACTTGCCTAGGCTCCCATGGCTAAGGCTTGAGTACAGTCAGTCTGATTCTACACCCTATTGGTAAGCACTGTGCTATTTTTTCTTTTTAAAGGAAGAAATGCAGTTGAAGAAGAAGGAAGACAGTAGAAAGTATAGCTATTTTGACCTCAACAATTTTTTTTTTTTTTGAGATGGAGTTTCACTCGTTTCCCAGGCTGGAGTGCAATGGCGCAATCTCAGCTCACTGCAGCCTCCGCCTCCCGGGTTCAAGCAATTCTCCTGCCTCAGCCTCCCGAGTAGCTGGGATTACAGGCACACGCCACAACACACGGCTGATTTTGTATTTTTAGTAGAGATGGGGTTTCTCCATGTTGGTCAGGTCAATCTTTATTTAGCGCAACACTCACAGTCCTTTTGAGGGCTGATGAGCAAAAGTAAAGGACTGTGAGATTTTAGAATGTGCTCTTTTTCCACATCAGTATGGATCCATGACTCACTCTGAGAAGCCTCACACAAAATTCTTGCCATCCTTTCCCCAGCCTCTCCTGTAGTTATCAACTTGTTTTGAGCCAGCAAAGTTTTCAAAGTCCCCACATACCAGTGTTTATCTGGGGAGTAACATAAATTTACGCAGAAAAACAGAGTTTGCAAAATTCTTAAATAAACTTCTCATTTTATTTTGATTTATAGAAAAGTTGCCGAGATAGTACGAGAGTTTCAGAAAGAGCACATGTCTTCTCCTGTGTTCAATATCTTACATAACCATGGTCCATTTGTCAAAACTAGTGCAGGAAACCAACATTAGTACAGGACTATTGCTTGAACTCCAGACTTTGTTCAGATTTCATTATTCTTCCCACTAATGATCTTTTTCTGTTCCTGAATCTAATCGAGCATACTACCACCATGTGACTTTTAGTGGTTGTTATGGGCTGAATGACATCCCCCTAAAATTCATGTCAAAGTCCTAATATGCAGTGCCTCAGAATGTATTTGGAGACAGCATCTTTAAAAAGGTGATTAGGTTAAAATGAGGCTATTAGGGTAGGTCCTAATTCAATATGATTGGCATATTTATAAAAAGAGGAGATAAGGACACAGACACACACAGAGGGAAAACCCTCTGAAGACACAGGGAGAAGGTGGCTGTTTACAAGCCAAGGAGAGAGTCCTCAGAAGAAACCAACCCTGCTGACATCTTGACTTTGGACTTCCAGCCTTCAGAACTGTGAGGAAATAAACTTTTGTTATTTAAGTCACCCGGTTTCTGGTACTTTTTTATGGCAGCCCTAGGAAATTAATAAAGTTGTCATGTGTCCTTATTCTCTGGGCTGTGATGATTTCTCAGTCTTTCCTTGTTTTTCATGATCCTAGCAGTTTTAAGAAGTACTAGTCAGGTATTTTGCAGGATAGCCCTTCAATATGGGTTTGTCTGATGTTTTTCTTATTATTACATTGACTTGTGGGATTTTGGAAAAAATATTGCATAGGCAAAGTGCTCTTCTTGTCATATCATCTTGAAGGGTATATGCTGTTAACCAGTGATGTTAACCTTGATCACTTGGCCATGTTTTCCTGATGTCTACACTGTAAAATTACCTCTCACTCAATATGCCATTCATTGGAAGCTAAATCCAGCTCACACTCTAGAGTATAGTAGGGGGAGATTAAGCTGCTTCTTTTGGAAGAGGACCAGCTGCATGAATTATTTAGAATTCATCTGTAAAGAAGATTGGTTTCTTTTCTCCATGTATTTATTTATTCAATCATTTACCTACATCATTGTGGGTCCCAGGATATTTATTTTGTATTTTGGGTGATAATTCAATACTCTGTTATTTGCTTTGTTGTTCACATTGTTTCAGATTGGGCCCCTGGATATTCTTTCAGGTCGGCTCCTGTGCCTTGTTGACATGCCTGCATCCTCTTGGTATTTGAGCTCATTCCTACTTTGTGGCACTATAAAAATACTCCAGTCTCATCTTGCATTTAACTGGCCCCAGCCCTAGGTCATGCCATTTTGTGAAAGAAGCTCTGACTTATTTTACTGGAGAACAGTATTTAAAAGCCAAGATATGGATGCTGAGAGACGTTGTGGATTTTTGACCTATTTGATGTGTTTCAATCCATTGCAGTTATTGTTCTTATTGAACCTCAAATTGTTTCTTCTTTGGCCATTCAGAGCTTCTTCAAGTTAATTTTTGAACTCTTTTGACACAACGCAAGTAGTCTTTAAGAGCTGAATTGTGTTCTGGGCTCTTCCTGCCCCAAACCAGGATTTGCTTATCGCCTAGGTCCAGTTTCCTTTCCTGTGGGATGGTGAGGCTTCAGCCTGGGTGCTAGGGTGCTCCTCGCTCTTGGTGTGATCACTGTTAAGAGGCCTTTCCAGTGGACAGAACTTGTCAGTGCACATGTATGTATGTGTGTGTGTAAGCATAAAACATATCATAATTCACAGATGCTTCCATTAAGACACAGAACTATTAATACAATGTTCCAAAAAAAGATTTTATTTTGAAATAATAGATTCACAGGTTGTTTCAAAAGATGTGCTGGTTACCACTTTAGAGCCACATTCGTCTTTCCTCTCTCCCCACCCCTACCCCTAACTCTTGGCAATCAATAGGCTATTTTGATATTTTCTATTTCTATAATTTTTTTCAAGAACGTTGTATAAAGAAAATCATGGAGTATGTAAACATTTGAGCTTGGCTTTGTCTTTCAGAATAGCTCTCCTGGGATCCATCTAAGGTGTTGGAAGGTGTATCAATAGTTGTTTCCATTTTATTGCTGATGGGTATGTATGGATCATGGTATGTATGGATCATGATATGTATGGATCATGGTATGTATGGATCATGGCTTGTTCAGGCATCTCCCCATTGAAAGACATTTAGGATATTTCCAGTGTTTTCTATTATGAGTAAAGCTGCTATGAACAATTGTGTACAGGTTTTTGTGTGGACAAAAGTTTTCATTTCTCTAGAACAAATACCCACAAGTGCAATTGCTGAGTAGTATGGTGAGTGTGTGTTTAGTTTTGTGAGATACTGCCAAGTTTTTTCACAGTGGCTGTACCATTTTGCATTCCCACCAGGAATGTGTGGGTGACATACTTTCTTCTCATCTTCATAAGGATTTTTTTAAATTGTGTTTTTTGTTTCAGCCATTCTGATAGGCATGTAGTAATATATCATTTTGGTTTTAATTTGCATTTTCCTAATGGCTAATCATGTTGAACACCTTTTCATGTGTTAGTTTGCCATTTATATCTTCTTTGTTAAAATATTCATTCACATTTTTTACCCTTTTCTAATTAGATTGGGTTTTCTTCTACATTATTTTTTTCTTCATTGAAGTGAAATTCATATAACATAAAATTAACAATTTTGAGGAAATAATTTGGGATCAATATTGTAGAACAACCACCTCTGTGTTGTTCCAAAACGTTTCTATCATCCCACAAGGAAATCTCTTCCCCATTAACAGTTCCATCCCCATCCCTTGGTAACCACCTATCTGTGTTCTGTGTTTTGGGATTTACCTAATTTAATCATGTCATATAAAAGATATACAATATGTGGTATTTTACGTCTGACTTCTTACTTGCACAATATTTTTGAGATTCACCCACATGGTAGGATGTGTCAGTACTTCATTCATTTTTGTGACTTCATAGTATTCCATTACATGGATATACTAATTAGTTTAACCATTCATCTGTTGATGGGCAGTTGGGCAGCATTCACTTTTGGCCTATTGTAAATAGTTCTAGAATTAACATACAGGTACATGTATTTATTTAAGAACCAGTTTCAGTTCTTTTGAGCGCATACCTTGGAGTGGAATAACTAGATCACATGATAATCCATGTTTAACTTTTTGAGGAATTGCTGACTGCTTTCTACAGTGGTTTAACCATTTTACAATCCCACCAGTAATGTAATTTCTTTACATTCTTGGCAACACTTGCTATTTACCGTTCTTCTTTTTATAGCCATCCTCCTGAGTGTAAAGTGCTACCTCATTGTGGTTTTGGTTAGCATTTGCCTAGTTAGTAACTATGTCAAGTATATTTTCATGAACTTGCTGGCCATTTGTATCTCTTTTTTTGGAGGAATAACTGTTAAGTCTTTTGCCCATTTTTTAACAGCGTTGTTGTCCTCTTGTTGTTGAGTAGTAAGAGTTCTTTGTATATTCTGAGTATTAGATCCTTATTAGATATATGATGAACAAATATTTGCACCCATTCTATGGACTGTCTAGTCACTTTTAAAATAATGTCCTTAGGTGAAATTTTTTACAATTTTTTTGAAGTCAATATATCTATTTTTTTTTCTTTTGTTGCTTGTGATTTTGGTGTCATGCCTAAAATTATATTGCCAAATCCCTGGTTATGAAGATTTACCCCTATGTTTTCTTCCAAGCGTTTTGTGAGGTTTGCTCTCCTATTTAGGTAATTGTTCCATTGTTAAATAATTTTTATATACAGTGTGAGGTAGGAGTTCAAATTCACTTTTTGTGACATGTGAATATCCAGTTTTTTTAGCACCATTTATTAAAGAAATGATTCTTTCCACCATTTAATCATCTTGGGACCTTTGTAGAAAATCGATGAGCCATAGAGATATGGGTTTATTTCTAGATTCTTAACTCTGTTCCATTAGTCTATGTCTATCCTTGTAACATATTACATTGATTTGATTATTGTAGCTTTCTAGGAAGTTTGAAATTGGAAGTGTGAGTCCTCCACCTTTGTTCTCCTTTTTCAAGACTACTTTGACTATATGACAGCATTTGAAATTCCATATGAATTCGAATATCAGTTTCTCTATTTCTGCAGGAAGTCATTGTAATTTTGATAGGCATTGCATTGAATCAATAGATCACTGTGGAAAATATTGCCATATTAAAAATAATAAATTTTCTTTTTTTTTTTTTTTTCTTGAGATGGAGTTTTGCTCTTGTTGCCCAGGCTGTAGTGCAATGGCGCAATCTTGGCTCACTGCAGCCTCCACCTCCCAGGTTCAAGCGATTCTCCTTGAAGCGATTCTCCTGCCTCAGCCTCCCAAGTAGCTGGGATTACAGGCATGTGCCACTACACCCAGCCTAATCTTTGTATTCTTAGTAAAGATAGGGTTTTTCCATGTTGGTCAGGCTGGTTGCAAACTCTTAACCTCAGGTGATCCACCCCATCTTGGCTTCCCAAAGTGCTGGGATGACAGGCATGAGCCACCGTGCCCAGCAAAAATATTAAATTTTTTAATCCATAAACATAAGATGGCTTTACATTTTTTATCATTAATTCTGAATGGCACTTTTATTTAGACATGATTTTTCAGTATGCAAATATTTCTCCACAAAGAAATGATGTATATGCAATCCTCAAATTATAAATGATTGTTTCTAACAATAATTTTGAAATCAATTACTGTCATTGACAGTACATTTAAGGTCTTAAGCTATAATATAGCAACCTACCATGTAGTATTAAAGCTTTAAATTTTCAACACAAAGCAACTGAAAGCAACATTACCACATTCAAACCAATAATTAAAGTCCCTTTTATTTAGGCCTTCTTTTATTTCCTACAGAAATATTTTCTAGTTTTCAGTATGTACAAATCTTTCACGTCTTTGGTTAAATTTATTTCTAGATATTATACTCGTTTGGATGCTATTGTAAAGGGAATTGTTTTCTTAATTTTATTTTCAGATTGTTCATTGCTGATATACATAAATACAACTAATGTTCACTTATTTATTTTGTACCCTGCAACTTTACGGAGTTAATTTTAGTTCTAGTTGCTGTGTGTATGTGTGGTTTCTTTGGAATTTTCTACATATAAATCACATCATTTGTGAATAGCAATAATTTTACTTCTTTTTATCAAATATGGAAGTCTTCGATTTCTTTATCTTGACTAATTGCTCTGACTAGAACTTCCAGTACAATGTTGAATAGCAGTGAAAAAAAAAAAAAAAAAAAAAAGACATCATTTTCTTGTTTCTGCTCTTAAGAGGAACACTTTCAGACTTTTACCATTACATATAATGCTAGCTGTGGGTTTTTCAAAAATCACCTTTATCATGTTTAGATGATTTTTCTATTCCTAGTGCTCTGCTTTTATTATGAAAGGGGGTGGTTTATTATAAAGGGTTGTTTTCTGCATCAATTGAGATGATCCTTTTTGCTGTTGTTTGTTCTATTAATGTGGTATATTACATTGATTGACTTTCTTATGTCAAACTATCCTTCCATTTCTGGGATAAATTCAACTTAGTCATAGTGTATAATTGTTATAATATGCTGTTGGATTTGGTTGGCTAGAATTTTGTTGAGGATTTTTGATTCTGTATTGATAAGAAATATTGGCCTATAGTTTTCTTTTGTTGTGATGTTTTTGTCTGGCTTTGGTATCAAGATTATAGTGGCTCATAGAAAGAGTCAAGATATGTTCTTTTCTATTACATTTTGTATAAGAGTTTGAGAAAGATTGGTGTATTTCTTTAAAGTATTTGGTAGGTAGAATTCACCAATAAAGACATCTTGTCCTGAAATCTTCTTTTTTAGGAAGCTTTTGATTGATGATTCAACCTCTTGTATAGGTCTGTTCCGATTTTATATTTTTCCTGGAAACAGTTTTGACAATTTATTTCTAGGAATTTATCAGTTTCATCTAGGTTTTCAAATTTGCTGATGCAATATTGGAAGCCATGTAGTAAAGCCTCCAATTATTACTGTAGAAGTATCTCTTTCTACCTTTAATTCTGTTGTATTAGACCATTTTTGTGTTGCTGTAAAGCAATACCTGAGACTGATTAATTATTAAGGAAATGAGGTTTAACTGGCTCATGGTTCTGCAGGCTGTGTAGAAAGCGTGGTCCTGGCACCTGCTTGGCTTCTGGGAAGGCCTCAGGGAGCTTTTACTCATGGCAGAAGGCAAAGAGGGAGCAGGCATGTCACATGGTGAGAGAGGAAGCAAGAGAGAGAAGGGGGATGTTCCAGACTATTTTAAACAGCCAGATCTCATGTGAACTAACAGAGTGAGAACTCGCTTGTCACCAAAGTTTCCAATCCTGGACAGAACATAAAAACTAAACCTAACATAAATAAAGAACCTTCAACCCAACAACTGGAAAACACACATGATTTTCAAGCGCACATAAATCATTCTTCAAGATAGACTATGTTTTAGACTACAAAACAAGTCTTAATGAGCTTTAAAAGACTGAAACAACCCAAGGTATCCTCTTGAACCAAAGTGGAATAAAGCTAGAAATAAATAATGGAAGTAAAACTGGAAAGTTCACAAATATATAAAAATTAAATAACACTTTCTAAAATGAGTTAAACCATTCATGAGTCATCTGCCCCCATGACCCCCATAATTTAAGTGTAGCCACTCCTGCTCTCTTTTAGTTACTATTTGCATAAAATATCCCTTTTCATCCTTTCTTGTTCAACTTATTAGTGTGCTTAAATCTAAAGCAAGTCTCTTGAAGACTAGTTGGGTTCTGTTTTCTTTATCCACTCTGCCCATCTATGTCTTTTGATTGGAAGTTTAATCTATTTATATTTAAAGTAATTACTGATAAAAAAGGACTTATTTCTGCCATTTGCTGATTATTTTCGGTAAGTTTATACATTTTTTTTTATTCTACTTTACTGCCTTTTTTGTGTTTGATTTTTTGCAGTGTACCATTTTCATTCTCTTCTCATTTCCTTTTGAGTATACTTTTTTGGGGGTATTTTCCTAGTGGTTATCATGGAGATTTCAATTAACATCCTACAATTATAACAATCTAGTTTAATGGATACCAACTTACTTTCAATAGCATTAAAAAAGCCTGCTCCTCTATAGCTCTTTTCCAATCCCTTTTATTATTGTCATAACTTATATCTTTAGATATTGTTTATCCACTAATGTATATTTACAATTATTTTTATTAATGCATTTTTAATTATGCAGAAAATAAAACAAATAGGCTCTATATATATCATTCTGCATTAATTTTTTTTAAATATTAACACTTTAAGTGTTTTATTCCACTGCATTCTGGCCTCCATGGTTTCTGATGATAAATTAAACTCTCACTGAGGATCCTGTATTAGTCTGCTCTATATTGTTATAAAGGAATACCTGAGGCTGGGTATTTTTTTTTTCAAGCAGTTTATTTTGGTTCATGGTTCTGCAGATTATACAAAAGCATGGCACAGGCATGTGCTTCTGGTGAGGGCCTCAGGAAACTTTTACTCGTGGCAGAAGGAAAGGGAAGTTGGCATGTTACATGGTGACAAAGGTAGCAAGAAGGAAGATGGAGGTTCCAATCACTTTAACAACCATATCTCACGTGAGCTCATTGCTGTGGGGATGGCACCAAGCCCTTCATGAGAGATCTTCTCCCATGACACAAACACCTCCCAGTAGGTCCCACCTCCAACAGTGGCAATCATGATTCAAAATGAGGTTAGGAAGGGACAGACATCCAAATAATATCAGATCCCTTGTACATGACAAATCACTTCTCTCCTAATGCTTTCAGGATTGTTGTTGCTTTTGTCTTTTGACAGTTTAATTATGATTTATATTAATGTGGCTCTTTTTAAGTTTATTCAGCATGGTATTCATTGATCTTCTTGGATGTATTGATTAATTTATTTCATCAAATTAGGGAAGTCTTGACTATTTTTGTGAAATTATTTTTCTCTCTGTTTATCTCTTTCATCTTCTTCAATTTCTGTGCTTTGCATGTTGGTCAACTTGATGGTGTCTCAGAGTTCCTTTAGGTTCCGTTCACTTTTCCTTATTCTTTTTTCTTTTTGTTCTTCAGATTTAATCATTGCAACTTTCCTGTCTTCAAGTTCACAGATTCTTTCTTCGGACTGCACAAATATATAAACTCTTTAGTAAATTTTTCATTTTTGTTATTAAAGTTCTCAGAATTTTTATTCGATTCCCTGCATGTTTCTGATATGGCTTGCTGGTGCCAGGGAGTTATCCGAGGCTTTCTTATTAGTGTACAGTGATTGTGCCTTTTGACCCATCTGGTAGTTCCCTGAGGAATGAAGATAAAAGCTGTCTTTTCCTTTGTCCTCCCTTTAGACTGGAGCAGCCTCCCTGGCAGTGGTAGTGTCTGTAGAAAGATTGAAAGAATATGCTATCCGTGCTCACCTATGGCAAGAGACAGTATATGGAGCAGGAGGCAAACATAAAAACTTAGAACAAAGGAGACACAGAAAGAAGTCTCTTGTGGAAATAGTGGAAGGGCAATAACATATACTGGGGGGAAAGGAAGTGCACTATGAATGCCTAGGACTAGACACATACTCAGAATAAGACCTGAGTATGAGCCATTCAGAGAAAAAGTAAATAAATCGATAGAAATCACCCTTAAGGAAGCTTAGATATTGTATTTACTAAAAGATGTTACGTCGACTATATTAAATAGATTTAAAGAACTAACGTAAAGCATGAGCCAAAAGCTTAAGTAAACTAGAAAGATAACATGTGAACAAAGTGACAGTGTCAATGAATATAAACAATGTAAAGGAATCAAAGAGAAATTCTGGAAATTTCATTAACTGGAATAAAAAATTCACTAGTGGAGTTCAAAATAATATCTGGCAGGCAGAAGAAAAAAATAATGAGCTTGAATAGAGGACAATTGAAATTGCCAAGTTTGAAGTAGAGAGACATACTCTGTATAATTTTAATTATTTACTGTTTTTTTCAGTTTCCTTTTTCTTTTCTTTTTTTCTTTTTATTTTTTCTTTTGGGATGGAGTTTTGCTCTTGTTGCCCAGGCTGGAGTGCAATTGCATGATCTCAGCTCACCACAACCTCCACCTCCTGGGTTCAAGTGATTCTCCCACCTCAGCCTCCTGGGTAGCTGGGATTACAGACATGCACCACCATGCAAGGCTAATTTTGTATTTTTAGTAGAGATGGGGTTTCTCCATGTTGGTCAGGCTGGTCTTGAACTCCCAACCTCAGGTGATCTGCCCACCTTGGCCTCCCAAAGTGCTGGGATTACAGGCGTGAGCCACTGTGCACGATCTTTTCAGTTTTCTTTAATGGCGAAGGATATGGTGGATCTTGGTGAATGTTTCATAAGTCCTTGAAAATAATGTATATTCTACTGTTGGGTAAAATGTTCTTATGGGTCAATTAGATCCTGTTGGCAGATTATGTTGTTTAGATTGTCTACATGTTTTCTGAATTTCTATCTAGCCGTCCTATCAATTATGGATAGGTAGGTGTTGAACTCCCTAATTTTATTTATTTATGTATTTATGTATTTATTTTGAGGCGGAGTCTCGCTCTGTCGCCCAGACTGGAGTGCAGTGGCCGGATCTCGGCTCACTGCAAGCTCCACCTCCCGGGTTCACGCCATTCTCCTGCCTCAGCCTCCGAAGTAGCTGGGACTACAGGCACCCGCCACCTCGCCTGAATAGTTTTTTGTATTTCTTAGTAGAGACGGGGTTTCACTGTGTTAGCCAGAATGGTCTCGATCTCCTCACCTCATGATCTGCCTGCCTCGGCCTCCCAAAGTGCTGAGATTGCAGGCTTGAGCCACCGTGCCCGGCCCGAATTCCCTAATTTTAACTGTTGATTTGCCTATTTCTTCTGTAAGCTTTATGAGTTTTTGCTTCATATACTTTGAAGTGCTGCTATTTGGTGAATACACAATCAGGTTCACTATGTCTTCTTTGTGGATTGACAAAAATGTCATTATGTAATGTCTCTCTTTGTCCCAAATTTCTTTCTTTGCAAAGAGTCTATTCTATCTGATAAAATGTACCCATGCCTGCTTTTTAAAATTAATATTTACATGGTGTATCTTTTCTATCCCTTCAGTTTCAGTCTACCTATGTTATGTTTGATGTGAGTTTCTTGTAGACAGCACATAATTGGTTCATGTTTTTCAATCCACTATACCAATATCTGTATTTTTTTATTGGAGTGTTTTGACCAATAACATTTAAAGTAATCATCAGTTGGTTTAGTTTTGATTCTGTCATTGTATCATTCGTTTTGTGATTGTTCTCTCTATTGTTCACCTGTTCTTTATCTCTTTTTATCTTCTTGTGGATTTCTTTACCATGTTTTAGAATTTTATAAATTTATTCACACCATTTTGAGTGTATGTCTTTGTGTACTTTTCTTATTGCCTACTTTAAGTATTACAATATCATTTAATATTATACTACATGCTACTATTATTGATGTGTCACCACTTTGAATAAAGTATAGGTAACTTACTTCTATCCAGGTCCCTTTAAATTATCCACTTGTTAAATATAAGTGTTTACATAGTTCTTCTCTACAATCTGAGCACCAGATAAGTTGGTTGCTGTCATTTTTTTTGCTTCAACTTTTAATTATGATTTTAAAAATTTATGAGTAAAACAATGTCTACTATATTTAAGATCATTTTACTCATTCTATTGTTCTTCTTTCTTTTCTGAAGTTCCAAAGACTTTTCAGTTATCTAAAGCTTCTTCAACTGTCTAAAGAACTCCCCATAGACATTCTTTAAGGGTAGTCCAGGAGGGAACAAATTCTCTTGATTTTCCTTTGATTGATAATGGCTATATTTCTTCTTCATTCCTAAAGAAGACTTTTGCCAAATAAAGAATTTAAAGTGGTCAATCCTATTATTTCAGCACTTTGACATGCTGTGCCAATTCCTGCTTGTATAAATGGTTTTCAATGAGAAATCCACTGTCAATGGAATTGATGATCCCCTATGGGTAATTCGCCATTTCTGTCTGGTTACCTTTAAGGTTTTTTCCCTTTATCTTTGGTTTTCAGAAATGTAATTGTAATGTTGCAATGTGTCTTTGCATAGATGTATTTGCATTTATTATCCTATTGGGGGTTTGCTAAGATTTGTGAATTTATAAGTTTATATGTTTTGCCAAATTAAGAAGCTTTTATCTGTTATTTTGTTGAATGCTCTTTTAATCCCAATAAACTAAAGCTAACCCTTTTGTTACTGTCCTCCAAGCCCCTGAGGCTCATTATTTTTTCCAGCCTATTTTTTTTCTTTTTCAAATTGAACAGATTCTATTAATATGTCCTCAGATTTGCTGATTCCAGCCTCTGTCATTTTCACTTTACTGTTGAGACCATCTATCAACATTTTTGTTTTGGCTATTGTGTTTTTCAGTTATATAACTTCTATTTGATTCTTTTAAAATAACTTATATTTGTTTGCTGAGGTTTTCTATTTTTTGCATTGCACTTCTTTCAAAAGAATTTGTAATTGATCATTGATGCATCTTATGATGGCTGCTTTAACATATTTTAGATAATTTCACCATCTGGTTCATCTCAGTATTGATTTTTTTAATTATCTTTTCTCATTCAAGGTGAGTTTTCCTGGTTCTTAGTAGGATGAGTGATTCTCTATTGTACACTGGACATTTTGGGTTTTATGATGGGAAATTCTGAATCCCATTTAAATCTTCTATTTCAGCAGTCAGGTTTCCTGTTTAGTTTTAGCATTCTGAAGTTGTGGCTATGATTTGGCTTTTAGAGCCCTTGCACTCCTATTGTGGTCTGCTTTGTTCACTTGGCACCAATGAGGCTACTGCTTGATTCTTCATGGAGGCATCTGTGGGAAGGGAAGCAGAGGGCACTTCCCTGGATCTGGTGTTGCTTTGTTGAGTATAGGAGCCACTGGGTAACCAAGGCAGTGAGCACTTCCTGCAGTCTGCCCTCTGGGTTGCCCAGTGCTGGTAGAAATCTCACTTGACCACTATAGTGTTGCTCGTAGGCATGGAATGTGCTGCCTGCACCTCCAGCACTGTTAGACAGGAGTTGGGGAAGGCCATTCCTACAGGATAGGTAGCCTTTCCCTGGGCCTACTCTCTGGTTCTCCTTATGCTACTGGCTTCCTGCTTGAAAGTGCCCATTCATGATGCATTCTGTCACTGGAGATGGGAGTCAGAAGACCCTGAGCCTAAGTAACCCTCTACCAAAGGGTAAAGGGCCAGGAGACACTAGGAATAGGTTGCCATCTTCTGCAGGTAGAAGATCAGGAGACCAAGTCCAGGCCACTTTCTACTGCTGAATAGGAGATTCTAGGCTTGCTGGTTGCTCTGGTGGAACTAGTAGAGGTGGGAAGCAGGCCTCCTGCTGTCATTGCATAGGTGACAGAACAGAGAGCTCCTTGCTCTGTCTCTGCTTATGCCACTAGTGGGTGGGTATCTGAAAGATGGTACTCCCCTCCCAGTCTTCACCTGCCACCATCTCCTGCAGAAACAGCAAACTACTACTACTGGGTGGCAAACAGAAATGGAGCTCCCCATCCAGTCTGTGCCTGTGCTTCTGCTGGGAGTAGCAGGTGGTGATGTGGGTCCATCTGAAGCTGCTGTTGATTGAGGAAAGGAAAACGAAACTCCCTGTCTGGTCTTCTCTGGCATTGTCAATGCTGGTGGCACAGGCACACCAGTTGCCACAGGTTATGGAGTGGGAGTGGAGCTCTCCAATCTAACTCTGCTGGGCCACCCTTTTCTCTGTATTTTGACCTGAAAGCTGACTTTTTTTTAGGGCTTCCTCTGTCTGCACCTGCTGACAGTCCCGGGTGGCATACCTCTCCATTGCCAAGTCTGGCATATACAATAAATCAAAGACTTGGGATGCATAGCCATTTCATTCCGCAAGTCCAGAGGTGCCTAGCAATTCTGCTGTCCTGTTTCCACCTTGTAGAGATATATTTTGATTGCATGTTAAAGTATTTGCAAGATTTTTAATTCAGTTTAGAGGGGAGTCTATGCCGTGTTGTCTGGGACCAAAAGACTGTAGACTATAGATTTTTTCTTAACCCCATTTATCTTACATTTGTATCTTCACTTCCCCAGGCTAAAATTCCCAGTTCTCAGTAACTCCAGAAAAATTACTCATTTGTTTTATGTTGAAACATATAAAGAGTCCCTCAGAACACCACCACCAAAACTATCTCCAATGATATGATGGAAAACCTTTACATTTCTCTAATTTTATAGTATTTTATTTCTGTATGTTTATGCCACAAGTCAATATAGTCAAGTGTATTTCTTTGAATTAGCTTTTCTTTTTTAGAGATTTATTAGTTTAAATTTAGTCATATTGTAATTATGCAAAAGTGCCTCAAAAGAGTAAAATCTGCCAAAAGAAAACAAATAGAAAGTGTAGCTTCTACTCCTGTTCCCTCCATCATGTTCTCTTCCTCACTAAAATGTAATTCTTTATTTCTGTTATTTAGTTACGGGCTAAATAACAGTTTTCAATATAACCACACTAAAAAGGGGAAGACTCAAAATTAAACATGTATATATCATAAAATTTACCATTTACTATTTTAAATGCACTATTTATTGACATTAATTCCTTCACACTGTTTTGCAACCATCACCACTATCAATACCCAGAACTTTTCATCATCCTGTACTGAAACTCTGTATCCATTAAATGACTCCCTTTTCCTCTTCCCCACCCTCTAAACTTTGTTCTACTTTCTGTCTCTAAGAATTTGACTACGCTAGGTACCTCATGTAAGTAGAATTATAGAATATTCATCTTTTTGTATATAGCTCATATCACTTTGGATAATGTCTTTAAGGTTCATCCACTCTGTAGCATGTGACAGAATTGTATTCCTTTTTAAGACTGAATAATATTCCTATTCCACTGTACACACATGCACACACACGTACTTTTTGTTTATCCATTCTTCCATCAGTGGATATTTGAATTGTTTCCACGTCTGGCTACTGTGAATATAAAACTTTTATTTTAAGAAAATTGTAGACTCACATGTAGTGATAAGAAATAATACAGAGAAATAATGTGTATCCTTTATTTAGGCTTTTCAGAAGGTGACATCTTGCAAATCACAACTGGTATACAACGCAGTGCAATATGTACAATGTGGAACTGTAATCTACAATACCACACAGCATGTAAAATACAGTGCAATACACTACAATATCACAACTAGAATACTGACATGGATAGAGTCAGGATATAGAAGGATTCCATCACCACAAGGATGCCCTACATGACCCTTTTATGTGTTCCTCCTGCTCCCACTCCTCCTTGGTCCCTGGGAACTATTAACCTGTTCTCCACACCTAAAATTTTGTTGTTTCAAGAATATTATATCAATGGAATCATACAGTAACATTTTGTGATTTACTTTTTCCATTTGGCATAATTCTCTTAAGATAAATCCAAGCTTTTGCATGTATCACTAGTAGATTTCTGTTTGTTGCTGAGTAATATTCCATGGTATGGATATACTACAGATTGTTAACGATTCACCCATTGAACGGCACCTGGGTTATTTCTAGTTTTATGCCTATTATGTTCAAAGGTGTTACAAAAACCTGTATACAAGCTTTGAATGCATATAAGTTTCCATTTCCCTGGGATAAATGCCCAAGAGTGCAGTTTCTGGGTTGTATCATACTTGCATGTTTAATTTCATAATAAAACTGTCAAGCTGCTTTCCAGCAGAGTTTTACCATTTAATGCCCCCACAAGCAATGAATGATAATCTGATCTCTCTGCATTCTCACTAACATTTGGTTTTGCCATTATTTTTCGTTTTAGTCATTCTGATAGGCATGGCATAATAACCCTGTGGTTTTCATTTGCATATATTTTAAAATTGTTTCAGCTTTTATTTTAGATATAGGCATTTCACATATAGGATACTTACCTGGATATATTGGACCCAGGTAATGAGTATTGTACCCAATAGTTAATTTTCCAACACACAGCTCCTTTCTTCCTCCTCCCTTAGTTGTCCACAGTGTCTATTATTCCCATGTTTATATCCATGTGTGCTCAATATTTAGCTCCCACTTGTATGTGAGAACATGCAGTATTTGTTTTTTTATTCCTGTGTTAATTCACTTAGGATTATGGCCTCCAGCTCCATCCATGTTGATGTAAAGGACATGATTTCATTCTTTTTGATGGCTGTGTAGTATTTTCTGGTGTACAAATACCATATTTTCTTTATTCAATCCACCATTCATGGGCCCCTGGGTTCATTCCATGACTTTGCTTTTATTAATAATGCTGCAATTAACATACAAGTGCATGTGTCTTTTTGGTATAACAATCTATATTACTTTGGGTATATATCCAGTAATGGATTGCTGGTTCAGATGGTAGCTCTGCTGTAACTTCTTTGAGAAATCTTTGAAATGCTTTCTCGCAGTGACTGAACTAATTTACATTCCTACCAAGTGTGCAGAAGCATTCCCTTTTCTCTGCAGCCTCACTAGCATCTGTTGTTTTTTATATTTTGTTTTTGAGATGAAGTCTCACTCTGTCACCCAGGCTGAAGTGCAAGGGTGTGATCTTGGCTCACTGCAACCTCCACCTCCCAGGTTCAAGTGATTCTCCTGCCTCAGCCTCCTGAGTAGCTGGGACTACAGGCCCCTGCCACCACACCTAGCTAATTTTTTGTATTTTTAGTGGGGATGGGGTTTCATCCTGTTAGCCAGGATGGTCTGGATCTCCTGACCTCGTGATCCACCTACCTCGGCCTCCCAAAATGCTGAGATTACACCTGGCTGACTGCTTCCAGTTTTTTTTTTTTTTTTTTTTTTTTTTTTTGACATTTTAATAATAGCCATTCTGGCTGGTATCTCTTTGTGGTTTTGATTTGCATTCCTCTGATGATTAGTGATGATCAGCATTTTTTTCATATGTTGTTTGACCACTTACATGTCCTCTTTTGAGATGTATCTGTTCATGTCTTTTACGTATTTTCTAATGGTATTATTTGCTTTTTGCTTGTTGATTTAAGTTCCTTATAGATTCTGGATATTAGACCTTTTTTGGGTGCATAGTTTGTAAATATTTTCTCCCCATTCTGTAGATTGTTTGTTCACTCTTTTGCTGTGCAGAAGCTATCTAGTTTAATTAGGTCCCACTTGTCAATGTTTGTTTTTGTTGCAATCGCTTTTAGGGACTTGGCCATAAATTCTTTGTCAAGGCCAACGTCAAGAAGGATATTTCCTATGTTTTCCTCTATGAGTTTTATAGCTTGAGGTCTTATATTTAAATCTTTAATCCATCTTGAGTTAATTTTGTATATAGTGAAGGGTAAGGGTATAGTTTCATTCTTCTTCGTGTGCCTAGCCAGTTCTCCCATCACTATTTAACTATTTATTTAGTATGAAGTCCTAGCCCCATCGCTTGTTTTTGTTAGCCTTGTTGAAGATCAGATGGTTATAGGTGTGCAGCTTTATTTCTAAGTTTTCTATTCTGTTCCATTGGTCTATGTGTATGGTTTTGTACCAGTACCATGCCATTTGGAATACTATAGCCTTATAGTATAATTTGAAGTTGAGTAATGTGATGCCTCTGACTTTGTTCTTTTTTGCTTAAGATAATTTTAGCTATTCAGGCTCTTTTTTTTTTTTTTCTATATGAATTTTAGAATAGTTTTTATCTAGTTTCGTGAAGAATGACATTGGTAGTTTGATAGGAATAACATTGAATCTTTAAATTGCTTTGGGCAGGAAGGTCATTTTAATGATATTGATTCTTCCTGTCCGTAAGCATGGGATATTTTCCCATTTATTTGTGTCATCTCTGATTTATTTCAGCAGTTTTTTTTAGTTCTCCTTGTAGAAATCTTTTACTTTCTTGATAAGCTGTATTCCTAGAAATTTCATTTTCTTATGGCTCTTGTAAATGGAATTGTGTTCTTAATTTGACTTTCAGCATGGGTGATATTGGTGTATAGAAACGTTACTGATTTTTTACATTTTTTTTTTTATTGTGAATCCTCGCTGAAACCATTGATCAGTTCTAGCAGCCTTTTGGAAGAATCCTCAGGGTTTTTCCAAGTATAGAATTACATCATCAGTGAAAAGAGATGTTTTGACTTCTTTATTTTATTTTTCCATTTGGATACATTTTATTTCTTTCTCTTGCCTGATTGCTCTGTTTAGGACTTTTAATACTATGTTGGATAGGAGTGGTGAGAGTGAGCATCCTTACCTTGTTTCACATCTCAAGTGGAACAGTTCCAGCTTTCACTCATTCAGTGTGAAGTTGGCTCTGGGTTTGTCATAGATGGTTCTTATTATTTTGAGGTACATTATTTCAATGCCTAATCTGTTGAGGGTTTTTTTTTTTTTTTTTTTTTTTTCAATCATGAAGGGATGTTGGATTTTATCAAAAGTTTTTCCTGAATCTATTGAGATAATATGGTTTTTGTTTTAATTATATTTATGTAGTGTATCACATTTGTTGACTTACATAAGTTGAACCAACTTTTCATCTCAGGAATAAAGCCCACTTGATCATGGTGAATTGACTTTTGATGTGCTGCTGGATTAAGTTTGCTAGTATTTTGTTGAGAATTTTTGCATATATGTTTAAGAGGGATATTGGCTTGAAGTTTTCTTTCTTTGTTGTGTATCTGCTAGATTTTGGTGTTAGGATGATACCGGCATCATAGAATAACTTAGGGTAGAGTCCTTTCTCATTTTTTTTTGGTGGGGGGAATAGATTCAGTAGGATTGCTACCAGTTCGTACATCTAGTAAAATTCAGCTGTGAATTTACCTGGTCCAGGGCTTTGTTTGGTTGGAAGGTTTTAATTTCAGAGCTCAAGATTGGTCTATTTAGGGTTTCAACCTCTTCCTGATTCAATCTTGGGAGATTGTGTGTTTCTGGGAATTTATTCATTTTCTCTAGGTTTTCTAATTTGTGTGCATACAGTTCTTAATAGTATTTTCTGAGGACCTTTTGTATTTCTGTATGATCAGTTGTAATGTCATCTTTGTTATTTCTGATTGTATTTATTTGGATGTTCTCCTTTTTTAGTTAATTTAGCTAGTAGTATATCGATCTCATTTATTTTTTTCAAGACAACAATTCTTAGCTTCATTGATCTTTTGTATGAATTTTTAAATCTCAGTTTCATTCAGTTATTCTCTAATTTTAGTTATTTCTGTTCTTCTGCTCACTTTGGGGTTGATTTGTTCTTTTTTTCTCTTAGCTTCTTTGGGCACCTTGTTAGATTTTTAATTTGACATCTTTCTAACTTCCTGATGGAGGCATTTAGGGCTATGAACATTTCTCCTAAAACTGCTTTGGCTGCATCCCAGAGATTTTGGTAAGTTGTATCCCTACTTTCATGAACTTCAAATAGTTTTTTGATTTTGCTTTAACTTCAGTGTTCACTCAGGACTTATCAGGAGCAAGTTATTTAATTTCCATGTATTTATATAGTTTTGAGAAATCCTGATACTAATTTCTATTTTCATTGCACTGTGGTATGAGAGCATGCATTCCTGTCATCCCTTGATTAAACTCTGGGTTTAATAAACTCTGGGTTGGCCATGGTGTATAATTCTTTGCATATATTGCTATATTTTTTTTGTTAATATCTTGTTAATGATTCTGTTGGTATCTGTATTCATGAGAAATATGGGACTGTTTCTTTCCATTAGTGCTATCTGTCTGGGTTTGGTATTTGGTGTTATATATTTTCAAATAATATTTTTAAATTAATTGATATGATCATGATTTCAGTTTTTCTGAATTTACTGAGATGTCCTTTATGACTGAGCATGTGGCCAATCTCAGAATATGTTCTCTGTGCGGATGAGAAGAATGTATGTATATTCTGTGGTTGTTGGGTAGAGTGTTCTGTAGATGTCTATTAGGTCCAGTTGGTCAAGTGTTGAGTTTAAGTCCAGAGTTTCTTCATTAGTTTTCTACCTGAATGATCTACTTAATGTGGTTAGTGATGATTATATTTTCATTTGCTTATTTTCTACCGGTTCATGTTTTTTAGTAAATGTTCATGTCTTCTGCCAAGTTTCTAATCAGATTGTTTGTTTTTTTACTGTTCAATCTTCAGAGTTCAGATATTAGTCTTTTATTGGCATGTGGTTTGCAAATATGTTTATCCAGTTTACAGCTTGTCTTTTCATACTCTAAACAAAGTCTTTCACAAAGCAAAGATTTTTAATTTTAATAAAGTTCAATTTTTTTCTCTTTTATAGATTGTATTTTTGGTGCCAACTCTGTGCATAGTATTAGATCCTGAAGACTTTCTCCTGTACTCTGTTTTGTCTTTTTTTTTTTTTTCAGTTTTATAGCTGTAGTGAATTTTATATTTAAGTCTACAATCCATTTTGAGTTATTTTGTGTGTAAGGTCTGTGGTGTATGTTGAGGTTTCATTTTTTTTGCCCCAGCAGCATTTATTGAAAAGATTATCTTTCTTCCAGTGAATTACTTTTGCACTTTAGTCAAAAATCTGTTGAGTATATTTGTGGGGATATATTTATAGGTTACCTGTTCTATTCCATTGACCTGAATGTCTAGTTCTCTGCAAATGTCACAGGATCTCGACTATGTGAGCTGTATAAATCTTAAAAGTAGACAGGTAGGCACATTCCTCCTGCTTTATTCTTCATTTTCATAATTATTTCAGCTATTGTAGTTCCTCTGCCTTTCCAAATAATTAGTAGAATAACTTTTTTTATATCTAAAACTCTTGGGGTTTTAATAGGAATGGTGTTAAATCTGTATGGTAATTTAAGGGAAACTGACTTTTTTTCCTAGTAGAATCTTCCAACCTAATAACTTAATATAGCTCTCCATCTACTTAAATATTCTTTATTTCATCAGAGACTTAGAGTTTTCAGCCTAAAAACTCTATACATTTTGTTGAATTTATACCTAAGTATTTATTTTTTTGAACAATTGTATATGGTAATATATTTTAAGTTTTGGTTTTCACATGTTAATTGTTAGTATGTAGAAATATAATTGATGTTTGCATGTTTATCTTGTATCTTGTGACCTGGCTGAGCTCATTTATTATTTCTAAAAGTTATATGGTAGGTTTCTGGGGATTTTCCCTATAAAAAATCATGCTGTCTGAAAATAGTAATGCATTTTATTTGTTTCCAGTCTATATATCTTTTACTTTCTTTTCTTGCCATATTTCACTACCAGAACTTTGAGCACTATGTAGAATAAGAGCAGTGAGATGGAACATTCTTGCCTTGTCCCCATAGTTATGGAGGTAGTAGTTAGTCTTTCGCCATTAAGTATGGTGTGAGCCGTATTTTTTTTGTAGATTCTCTTTATCAAGTTGAGAAAGTTCTCCTGTATTCCTAGTTTTGGATAATTTTTATATGAGCAGGTGTTATATATTCTCAAATAATCTTTCTACATTAATTGATATGATCCTGTAATTTTTCTACTTCAGCTTATTAATATATTGGATTACATTGATTGATATTCTAATATTAAACTAAGCTGGCATCCCTGGAATAAACTCTGGGTTGGCCATGGTGTATAACTCTTAGCACATATTGCTAGATTTTCTTTGTTAGTATCCTGTGAATGATTTTGTTGGTATATGTATTCATGAGAGATATGGGTCTGTTTCTTTTCTGTTAGTGCTATCTGTCTGGTTTTGCTATTCAAGTTATGCTATCTTCAATAACTGAGTTGAGAAGGGTCTCTAATCCTCTATTTTCTTGGAACAAACTATACCAAATTGGTGTCAATTCTTTAAATGTTTTGCACAATTGTCCAATAAAACCATCTGGATTTGGAGATTTGGTGGTGGAGACGGTGGGTAGAGTTTTACTTTTTAATTTAATTTTCTTTAGTTTTAGGGATCAATTTATTTTATATTTGATGAGCTGTAATAGTTTGCTCTTCCTTTAAGGGATTGGTTCATTTCATCTAAGTTTTCTAATTTATAGACATAGTGTTTCTCATAACACTTCCATATTATCTTTTCTTTGTATGCAGAGTTTGCAGTGATATTCCTGATTCATTACTGATACTGGTAATTTATCTTCTCCCTTTTTCTCTGCCAGTCTTATTAGAGGTTTGTCAATTTTATTGATCTTTTAAAAGAACCAGCTCCTTAATTCATTATATTCTCTACAATTTTTCTGTTTTCTATTTTCATAATTTCTAGTCTATTTTTATATTTTTTTCCTTCCACTGGCTTTTGGTTTATATTGGTCTTGTCTTTCTAGGTCTTTGATGTGTAAGCTTAGATTATTGACTTGAGACTTTTTATCTTTTTTAAATGTTGACTTTACTGCTATAAATTTCTATTGCAACATTGCTTCATCTGTGCCTCACAAATTTTGATATGTCATATTTGCATTTTCATTCAGTTAAATATATACGTTTTAAATTTCTCTTAAGACTTTCTCTTTGATTTATGTATTATTTAAAAGTGTGTTGTTTTGTTTCCAACTATTTGGAAATTTTCTTGTAATTTAAAAATAATGACTTCTAATTTGATTTCACTGGGGTTAGAGAACAATCTCTGAATAAGTTCAGTTTCAAAAAATGTATACATAGCTGGTTGCTGGTTGCCTGTAATCCCAGCAATTTGGGCAGCCAAGCCAGGAGGATTGCCTAAGGACAGGAGTTCAAGACCAGCCTGGGCAACAAAGTAAGACCAAATTTCAACACCAATAATAAAAACTAAAAAAAAGAAAAATGTATTCAGATAGTTTTATTGCCCAGGTGTGCCTACCTTGGTATATGCATATGTCCTACGTAGGCCCTTGAAAACAATGTATATTCTGTTGCTGTTGGGTGGCATACTCTATATGTGTCATACAGACCTGTTGGTTAATGGTGTTGGTAAGTTTTTCTATATTATAGCTGATTTTTTTGTTTAGCAGATCTTATCAATTGTTGAGAAAAGGATGTGGAAGATTCCAAGTATAATTGTAGATTTGTGTATTTATCCCTTGAGATCCGTCAGCTTTTGCTGCATATATTTTACAGCTCTGTTGTTTGTTGCATACACATTAGAATTGTTACATCTTCTGGTGGATTGACCTTTTAATCATTACACAATGTCCATTTCTGTATGTAGTAATTTTCTTTGCTCTGAAGTCTGCTGATATCAATATAGTCATTTCTGTTTTCTCTTGGTTAATATTAGCATGTTTAAAAAATTATTTTACAGATGTTTGTTGACTTATGATGGGGCTGTGTCCCAATAAACATTCATAAGTCAAAAGCATTGCAAGTAGAAAATAAATTTAATACCCTGATAAACCCATCATAAGACAGAAAAATCATACATTAAAATATCGTTAGTCATGGACTCTGTACTTTAAATCTGTCTACATCATTTCATGTGAAGTGAGTTTCTTATAGACAGAATCCAGTTAGGTAGTATATTTTAATGCACCTTCCCAGTCTCTATCTTAACTGATGTGTTTAGACCATTTACATTAATATAGTTATTGATATGTTAGGGTTTAAGTCTACCATTTTAATTTGTTTTGTTTTCTCTGTTTATTTTGTTTCTTTTTTTTTTTTTTTTTTTTTTTTTGCCCTCCTGTAGATTTCTTGAGTACTTTTTAGAATTCCATTTTGATATCTCTAGCATGTCTGTGAGTGTATATCTTTGTACAGCTGTTTTACTGGTTGCTATAGGTATTACATTTAACATATGTTACAGCCTGCTGGTTTCATGTTTTATCAATTCAAGTGACATATAGAAATTTTATCTTCCTGTATGTCTCTTTATCCTCTCCCATTTATAACTGTATTAAGTATTTCTCTAAATAGAACCACATCAGATACTATTATACTTTTTGTTTCAACCATCAATCATAATTTAGAGAACTCATGAGTAGAAGGAAGACTATTGTATTTATCTACATTTTTTACTTGTGTGTTAATTCTCCCTGATATACTGAGATCCCTTGTTTCCTTTCTGTTGTGAGAACTTCCTTTAGTCATTCTTTTAGTTGGGTCTGCTGGTGACAAATTTGTAGGATTGGTTTGTTTGTTTGTTTCTTGCCTAAGAATATCTCTATTTCCTCTCATTCCTGAATGATATTTTCAATGGGTATAGGATTCTGGGTTGATAGTTCTTTTCTTTCATTATTTGAAAAATGTATGCCACTTCCTTCTGACCTCTATGGCTTCTGATGAGAAATCCTCTGTCATCTAAATTGTTGTTCCCTATAGGGAACTGTATTTGGTATATATAGGTATTATATAATTTCACTCCTCTTTCTTTCAAAATATTTTATTTGCCTTTAGTTTACAAAAGTTTAACCATGATGAGTCTTGGTATAGATTTCCACTGGGTTATCTTGTTTAGGGTTAGCTCTGCTTCTTGAATCTGTAGATTTATGTATTTTTTTTCAAATTTGGCATGTTTTCAGTCATTATTACTTTGGGTATTTTTCTGTCTTCCTCCATTTCTCCTCTCCTTCCAGGGCTCCAATATTAGACCTTTTGCTATACTCCCACACATCTCTGCTCTATAATCTTTTTCAATTTATCTTATTTCAGTTGTTCAGACTGAACAATTTGTATTCTTTTATCTGCTCACCCTTTGAGGCAGTAGAATAGGGTCTGGAGGTAAGGAATCTAAGGCTGTTTCACACCTACTTCCTAGAACTAAACTGAAAGGAAAACCCTGACTTTCCACACCTAAGTAACAAAAGGTCCAGAGACTTCTCCCTTTGACCTTTTCGGCATGGCAAGATGGGAAGTTGGCTGTCCACAACAAATGGACAGGAGTGTGACCTTTGTAACTTCAGCCTCTGGTTGACTGCTTTCTGCAACCAATCAGACTGATTGCTGGCCACCACTTCATTTACATGAGGTAAGCATGAAGTGGCCAGTGGAAAACTTCTAGAGAGTATTTGGACTTAAGAAGATTATGTATCAGGGCCCTTGAGCCACTGCTTGGGTCCGCTCCCACATTGTGGAGTGTACTTTTGTTTTCAATAAATCTCTGCTTTCATTCCTTTGTTGCTTCATTCTTTCTTTGCTTTGCTGGGTGTTTTGTCTAATTGTTTGTTCAAAACACCAAGAACCTGGGCAACTTGTAGTCATGACCCTCTACAGCTGACACCTTGACCCTCATCTCTGCTGTTCAGTGCATTCATTGAGGACTTTTTAAAAATTGGGGTTATTATATTTTTCAGTTTGAACATTTCCATTTGGTTTTCTTTATATCTTCTATTTCTTTGCAGAGACTTACTCTTATTTCATTTGTTCCAAACTTGTTCATGATTGTTCATTAAAGCATTTTTATGATGACTGCTTTAAAATCTTTTCCAGATAATTCTACTTTCTTTATTTTGGCATCCATTGATTTTCCATCGAGTTTTAAATCTGATTTTTGGTATAACGAGTAATTGTTTGGTTAAGAACATTTCATTTTTTGGATTATGATTCACAACTCTGTAGCTTATTGAAGCCTCCTGTGTCAGCTGCCTTTTTCTGACACTGTTTCATTATGGTCAGATGGAGTTCAAAGCCCAAGTTCCCCACTTGCATCCATTGGCGCTCAAGGTGGGAGGAAAGCTTCTCTTTATTGCTGGGCAGGAGTAGGAGTTATATCCCCCCTCGGACTCCACTGATACCACAGATGGTACAACCTCATTACCACAAAGTAGTGGTGAAAGGCCAGACTTCCCACTAGGCCTCCTCTGATGCCACACCATTAGGGAGGGGAAGGATGCCTCATTACCAAGAGGTAGTGGTGGTGGAAGTCCAGGGTCCCCATATGGTCTCCACTGACACCAAGCAGGAGCAGAGGGGATTCTTTATTGTCTGGTAGGGATGAAAGTCCTGGCTTCCCACTGGACATTCTCTGATACCACACCAATAGGGGTGTTGGATGCCTCCTTACAAACTGGTGAGGTTGGAACTCTGGATGCCTTATCTGGACTTCGCTGGTGTGAATGTGAGTGGAACCACGATTTTCTCGGGGGTGTTCCTTTGGCTTGCTTGGCTGCTCCTTTCATGGTCCTCAGACTCAGGAGAACAGGCTTTGGTTTGGGTTCTTTTTGTCTACAAATATTGGCATTTATAAGTATTTGACTTCTTCATTTCTGTGTTGGGAAGATATGAGGCAAAAAGAAAATCTGAAAAGCTAATAATGATGTAATCCTTGGTTCCTAAAGCTCCACTAGTCTTCCTTTCCTCTGCCCTTTGGAGTCATTGAATGTTTGTTTTGTATATAATGTTGAGTGCTTTTATTTGTATTAGCATACATAATATAGAAAAGTACATCTCCTCCATCTTCCCCAAAGTGGAAGTCTCATCCCTGACTTACAATGATTCGATTTAAGATTTCTTTTGACTTTATGATGGGTTTATCAGGATGTAGTACCATCATAAATCAGTAAGCACCTGGACTTATGATGATTTGACCTAGGATTTTTTTTTTTTTTTTTTGTACTTTACAATAGGTTTATCAGGTTATTAAATGCATTTCAGCTTACAATGCATTTATGAGAATATAGCTTCATAGCAAGTTGAGAAGAATCTGTGGGTGTATTTATCTTGTTCTTTGTTAAGAAGCAGCATAATATACATACCTTCTTGCCCATTGTTTTAGTCTGTTTTGCATGTATTGCTATAAAGGAATACCTGAGGCTGGGTAATTTATAAAGTAAAGAGAATAATTTAGCTCATGGTTCTGCAGGCTATATAAAGTGTAGGACCAACATTTGCTTGGCTTATGGTGAGGGCTTTTGTTTGTGTCAAAATATGACAGAGAAGGTCAAAGGGGAAGTGGGCATATGTGAAAAGAGACCAAACCTGAGGGGCGTCCTGACTCTCAAAGGAACTGATCCATTCCCCTGAGAACAAATCCTGTCTCGCAAGAGTTAAAACTTGCTCAGTACCTCAAGACAGGCACCAAGCTGTTCAGAGGGCTCTGCCCCCATGCCTCCACTTCCTGCTGGGCCCCATCTCCCAATACCACTACATTGGGAATCAGTCTTCTACATGACATTTGGTGAGGACAAACTATCATATCCACACCATTGCACCCATTTCGTTTGGTTCATTTCAAACTGTATCCTAGAGACCACACAATAGCAATATGTTGAGTTATTCCTCATTTCTTGGTATTGTTTCAGATTACTCCATTGTGTAACTGAATCAAAGTTTATTCTAACAACTACATGGCAGCCATGAGTGTTCATTCCACTCTTTTTCTGCTACAAATAGTACTAGAGTGAATAGCCTTGCCCCTACATCACATCTTTTCATACTTTTACTGTATTTGGGACGGATAACCAAAGCATATGTAATATTGCTATCTCTTCATAGCCACTCTTAAAAGCTGTGACTGACATGTTGAGAAAGTCTCAGACTTCAGCCTTAATAAATACACTACTTGCGCTGGCAACTTATTTTCAGTGTAGTCTAGACCCAGTTAAATTAACCTTCTGGACTTCAGTTTTCTTCATATCTATTACAACAATAGCCACGTGTGTATGTGTGTGTGTCCATTAGGTTCTGGGCATTGTTTTAATTGCTTTACTTATTTCACAACAGTCCAGTGAAGTCATTATTGAAACTCTCATTTGGAAGCATGTAGAGTGGTTAAACGAATAAAGGGCTAAATCTGTATGCAAGCTCCAGTTTGCCTGATGGAGAAATAATTGTCCTCTTATTCTTTGCCTTCTGTTTAAAAAGGAAATAATGTTGCCTACATCTCAGAATGTTGTGAAGACTAAATGAGCTAAGATCTCTAAAAGCATTTTTAAACCATGACTTGTAAAGTATACATTTATTATTTCATAAGAATTTTACTTTCCTTAGGGAGATATTGTGGATGCTAGTATCTATTCTCATCATGGCATTTGGTAACCTTCCTCTAGCACAATCTCTTGTGCAGGTGGTTAATATCACGTAATTCATGGTCACTCTATCAATTATTTTCTTTTCAGAGGATATCCTCTTAATATTTTCCCTTCCTTGGAGGACATTGTACCTGTTCTCTTCACAGCCCCTGTGTTCTGATATTCCCTGTGAGACACACATAATTTTTATCCATCCTCAATTAACCAGACAACAAAGGGGAAAAGATTATTGTTACTGAAGATAAAATGAAGCTGGTGAAAACATGATTCAAGTTAATTTGATATTAATTCTACATTAAGTATTGAGAACATCATTGTTCTCCAAACATCATTTTTCAAGTGTAGGAAGAATAACAAACATGAGCATTTAAGCACACAAAACATTACAGTTGCAGAAGAAAAATGGGCAAAAGGTTTGTCTCAATTAAAACAATCTGTTGTTAGTTTCGTTTTTCAGTGAAGCTCTTTTTTTCAAATGTTAAAATGAAACCTACGCAACACCAGTTTGGCACTCAGTATCCCGTCCTCCCTGCTCTGCACACAGCCCTACAGATGGCCTGGTGAGTGGGCATGGCTCATCACATCCTTGTGTTGTAAGTTCATCCTCCCTGTTCACTCCTTTTCTGCCAAGAGACTTATTTTTGTTGTTATTGAAAAAGATGTAAAATAAGTAAATTAGTGGTCTTTTTTTTTGACAGCTGCTCTTAGCTTTCCTCTTCCACACGCACCTCACCCACTGGAGGGCTAGAAGGCTCAGCCTGTGTGTGGAGGGTCCAGGGAGCTGCACTTCTAACCCATGGAGCTAAAACACCACGATTTATTGCTAGTTGTTTAAACTTTCTTCTTTTCTCCTGTTCCTGCCATGTTCCTATGACATTCTAATGGAGCAGAGAACACTCAATGTTGTGCCTCTTGGGTAGTTCCAGAGGGTTCCTCTGATGGGTGGAAATTTGCATTTTTCCACAAATGCACTACCTTTTATTATTTGTAAACATAGGTAATAACCTCCCTGCCCTTTCAAGTAAGAATTGACTGTATTTGCCAAACATTTTTTACCTCCTTATAAATGAGGCTGCCTATGCTTTTTGTTTTACTTACCATCTTTTGTTACTGTTGTGTATTCTATTTTCTTTTAGTGAGCATAGCACTGATAGTATTTGGGTGGAAAATGCCATTTTGAACCTGGAAATAAATTTCAGTTTTTGCCAAAGGACAAACTCTGAATACTCTCATGGTTTCAGGACTAAGCCTCAGGCGACCTCAGGGAGGGCACAGTGGTCTGATGTTCACTCCATGCTGAAGGAATCAAAGTGAAAAAGGAATGGGCCTTGGAGGGCAAACTTGAATTTTGACGCTACCTCTGCAGACAGTACTTTAAAACGTGCACGCATGGTTCTGCCATGGGAAGGCAGACCAGAGAGGATGTGGGACAGCGAGTGCTGGACAGGATTACAGCAGGGGCCTAGGCTGTGGGCACTGAGAGGGGACACAGAGTCAGAGGTGCTCCTTGTGCCTCAGGCCCCTCCTATTATACACATCATGAGCACAATGTTGTCAAAAGCTCCAAAAACATTTGTTGCATTCTTGTAGATAATACTAGGAATAGAGGAGACAGAGGTAGGGTCTTGCCGGGGTGCTGAGAGAAGTCACGGTCAGGCAGCTTCACAGAGACTGAAGGTGTGTCCTGCTGGGTAGAGATGGGCAGTTCCACAACACCCTGGCACTGGGTCCGCTCCATGCACACCTGAGGGGAAGCCTTAAAGGGCCGAAGGTCCTGCAGGAGCAGGTGGTGCCTTAGAACTCTCAGAATGTGTGTCATCCATGTCAATGGGACCTAATTTGCGCCACAGAATGGCAAAACCTGGAATGTTCTTATTCTCTATTTTATGTAATTCTCAGACCTAGGAGGTGGTAGAGCTTGGATTCAAACCTATACTTCAGAGTAGGGTGAGATTTTTCTCTCTCCATTAATACTCTTTGGGAGAAAAGCAGGGAAAAGACACAGAAATAGCAAATAATACCCAAGGTAGGGCAGAGGAAGCTTTTAATATTGTCATGAGAAAGATTCCTTCACTTTACACAGTACTTACTCTAAAGGATCTGGAATAGCAAACTTTATCCTTTAGTTTCACCAAGGAGAAAATTGGAAGAAGTAGGTTGTCCAACCTTCTCCAGAAACAGGTAAGTAAAATATCCTGGGTGTTACAATGGAAGGGAAATAGAAATAGAGACCAAAGAAAAACTAAATCTCATGCCCACTGAAGAAGAACTCTCTGTGATCTGAGAGGAAGAGGGCGATTTAACATCATTTTAGGGGCTTTCTGGATTTCTGAGTGTCCAACAATGCTATTTTATCTCTGTTAATTGCCAGTGACTTTGCAGGCACTGAATCAGAACATTTTGGGGATTGTCATCTGGGATGTTAAGCTGCAGTTCCTCAGTGTACCTTAGAGCTCAGTGGAGGCGAGGAACTTCCAAGCATTGCTCAATGGCACCAGCAAGAGCAGCTGCTTTCAGCAGGAGGGAACTGTGGAGGAGAAGGCCAGGATCTCTCTCCTGTGGAGGGCATTGTTTTGAGAATGCATAGTTCGGGCAGAGAGGTCGAGTCACATTGGGTCATGGGAGTTTCTATGACAGGTGAGATTCGGTGTAGGGGCCTCACGCAACTCTGCGCTATAATAAAGTTGGGTTGTTTCTTTAGAAGAAAGGAAGGTTTATTATAAAAACATAACAGAGGAGGTTGATGAGAGAGCCCCAGCTGACATGAGATCTTCTGCCATCACCCTACCACACACCACACACAGGCCTAAGACGGGCAGTCCATGAAAAGCACAGGAACAGGTGCTGGTCCCAGGGAGGGAAACTGAGAACAGGTGCTAGGGAGGAAGGACTCAACCACGGATAGGACACACTAGGGAAGTGTGCAAGAACAGGGGCCCTGGACAGGAACACAGGATGTGAACCACATGGAGGCCCTACAGGGTTGTGTGAGGCAAGAGACCACAGAGGCCTTGACTAACCGAGGGCTTTCCTTTAGGTCTTTGATGGGGTAGAATGTGATGTGATAAGAAAACATGTGCTAACATTTTGACCTGAGTCTAAGAGAGAATAAGAAAATGAGAATGAAAAAAATTCAATTTTATGAGGAGATTAAAGACATCTTTACCTAAATCAGTGGAGAGGAAATAACGAGATAAGAGGGAGACAAGAATCACACAGCGTTGGTAGAAAATGCTTTCAGCCAGTTCTCACTAGCAAAGTTTGGGTGGCTGGAGCTCCCTGGGGATGCTTGGGTTTCTCTTTTTATTTTGGTTAATTTATTAGAAGAGAAGAAAGCCAAGGCTACTGAGAATCAGAAAAAAAGAAACAGCATAAAGCAGAGGATGGTTGCAACTACTTTTCTGATTTAAGTCACCACCTTGACCTTGGGGTTCAATGGCAGCAGTGGGGGCCTGACCTGAATGTGACTACAAAATTTAGGAGTACCAGCTAGACATAACTTAGGGGACCACCATAAAAGCCAAAATTTTCTACAGTAGCCCCATCAGAATCCTGAACAGGGTGTTGGGTGCAACTGGAGACCACAGCCAGAGGTGTGAGGGCAACTCACAACCACATCTTACCTTTGAGAGGACTGGCCGAGAGAGGGCCAAGCCCACCGTGGGCTGCTGATGGCAGCTTGGGGCCTGGAGAATGTAGAGGTGCCCCAACCAGGGCCGAAGAGGTATTTGCATGCCCTCCCAGGAGACAAGACATAGAAATCAGGGAGTGAGGTCCTGGGACACAGAGCCTCGGGCAGTATCCATCCCCACATCAGCACAAAATTGATGTATTTTCTCCAGCAGATCTTAGGGTCAAAGCCTGGGACCCTGACACATGTCCAAGATGAATACATGACTCCTGGAAGCAACATGGGAGGAGCAATGAGTGCCCACCATGTGTGTGTCTGTGTGTGTCTGTGTGTGTGTCTGTGTGTGTGTATGTATGTGTGTCTGTGTCTGTGTATCTGTGTGTCTGTGTGTGTCTGTGTGTGTGTGCACGTGTGCACATGTGTATGGGCATGTAGGTGGAAGGGTGGAAATCTCAACATCTGAAGAAGCATATTAAAGAACACTGAAGTGCGCACCCCAATGCAGACACAGAGGAGAAAGAAAGATGTGTGCTGTGAGGTTGGGGGCTGCCACTCCTATTCACACTCTGCCACTCCTCACTCTCTAAGGTGGAGTGAGGAAAGAGTCCTTCCCTTTGCGGGTGCCGAGATTTTCACTGGGGGAGAGTGAAACGCAGCATGATTCTCCCCCCAGCTGTGGCTGGTCCTTGGTAAAATTGAGGTTAGAGACAGAAACCCTGGGAGCCTTTTTTTTTTTTTGAGACGAAGTTTCACTCTTTTTGTCCAGGCTAGAGTGCAATGGTGCGATCTCAGCTCACTGCAACTTCTACCTTTCAGGTTCAAGTGATTCTCCTGCCTCAGCCTCCTGAGTAGCTGGGATTACAGGCACCCACAACCATGCCTGGCTAATTTAGTACTTTTAGCATAGACAGGGTTTCACCATGTTGACCAGGCTGGTCTCAAACTCTTGACCTCAGGTGATCTGCCTCGGCCTCCCAAAGTGCTGGGATTACAGTAATGAGTCACAATGCCTGGCAAACCCTGGAAGCTTTAAACCATTTCACAAATCTCAAAAGGAGAGTCACTAGTGGACAGGGACTGGCTTCTTTCTCTCCCGTAGATGATCTTCCTGAAGGTGTCAATCACAGGGGAGGATGAGGTGGCACTGGTTTCTGAAGGAGGAGAGAGAAACTCAGTGGGGTTTCCCTCTTATGGACATACACGACCTCAGGATACAAATAAGGAGGGGAAAACAGAAGTGAGCCTCTGTGCTCTACCAATGCCAGGTGGCTCATTAGGAAAAGTAAAAACCCACTTAACACTGTCTTCTGAACCTCCATAGGGTTTTCTTTTGGTGACATCCAAGTCTCAAGGCTGGAGGCTTCTCTGACTACAGAGCTGCTACTCCCTCTGCCTTTCCCAGGATGGGAAAAGGGAATATGAGCTACTTCACCTTACCCAAAGGTGTGAAGACCCAGTGCATGGTGTTTATGTATACATGTGGGCCCTCTGGGGAGGGCTGGGCTTGCAAAGAGGCCCCTTCATGAACCCTGACCTACCCCTGCTGCCTTTCCCGGGAAGACTGGACGTGTCCCCTGCGCTTGCTATTTGGACAGTCTGGAGGCAGCTTGCACCTCTCTGCACAGTTTGCTCCCTTCCACAATATTTTTTCCTTCTTCCGAAGTCAATGTGAATTTCAACAAATTTCAGACCTTGAAATCAAACTCAGAACTGCCATGATATGCTATTTAGAAAGAGAGATGTTACGGGAAATGTTGCTCTAAACACCGTTTCCAACTGAGACTGCAATTATTTCCAGATGCCCGCACAGCTTGGGAGACTGTAGGAGCTCTTTTGGTATCCTCCCCGGTCTGTAACCCCAGCTTCCTCTCAGTGTGGACTGTCGCAGATTATTGTGTGTTGCTGGTGTGGAATGGCGGACCCTGGGTCTGGCCCTGCTCCAGCCTTCCTTGCACAACCTCTACTCAGCTCCTCACTTGGGAAATGAGGGAGCTGGGCCCGTGTTCTCTGGACCCACTCTGGGTCCTGGTCTTCAGGTAACCAGTGCCCCACTGTGGGTTGTGAACAGGGTCCAGGCTGGACCATCCTGTGGAGGATGTTTTATCTAAGAAGTTCCCAAAAGGCAAATGTGGCCCGGTTTAAATGCATGCCTCTAGCCCAGAGCTTGGCCCACAGCAAGCGCTCAGCAGTGGCAACTGACGCCACCCCCAGATGAGGCTCTGCTGGGGCCACTCTGAACAGCTGCCTTGAGTGCCTCCTGCTCTGCCCTGGCCTCTCTTCCTGATGGGGTCTTTCTTTGTTCCACCACTTCCAATGCTGGCTGCACCCGCATACTCTGGGGCAAACCCTAACTGCTGGCTGGCCCTGTGTGCCTAACCCTTGTGTGCAACACATCAGGGCCTGGGCCCCCCAGAACACAGCATTTAGACTGGACATGGAGTGCCATGCCGGGGTTTGGGGGTGACGATGACTGTGCTGTGTTTGAGGAAAGGCTGAGTATGGGGTGCACAGAACCAAGAATCACCAGTGACATCCTCATTACCAAATCCACAGCCTCCTCCCAGTTTCTGCAGATCCTCAAACACCATCTCTTTTCTTCCTGAGCACACAGCTCAACTGTGTTTCCAGCCCCCTTGCAGTCCTGAATGGTCAAGAGGCAGCTCTGGCCAGTGCTGTCCAAGGACCTCTTCTGGGCTGACACATAAGCCTCCTGTGTCCGTGCCCTTCCCCTGCTGGCTGCTGCAGGCTGAGCCAATGTCCCTGGATACCAGGTGTTGAGTAGGGGAGGGAAGTTGGGCACAAAATCAAAGTAGCCTGGGTCCTTGATGGTTGCTTGGAGATGTAAGCTGGCTATCCAGCATGGACACACATTTTGGACTTCATGGGAACCATAAATGGACTTTGTGTCAAGGTATGGAAATTTTAGATTTTCATCTGTTATATCACATGCTGTTAGAATTTCTAATGTTGTGGGCTTGTGCAGCCTGCTTGGTCTGTTCACCCATGGTCTGGGTTGCTTAAACAGCAGACATTTATTTCTCACCCTTCTGGAGGCTGGGAAGTCCCAGATCAAGCAGACTTGGTTCCTGGTGAAGACTTTCTTTCTGGCATGTAGATGGCCACCTTCTTGCTGTGTCCTCGCATGGCAGACAGAGGAAGAGAAAGCAAGCTCTCCAATGTCTCCTCTTATAAAGGCACTAATTTCATCATGTGGGCTTTGCCCCCATGACATCATCTAAATCTAATTACCTCCCAAAGGCCCCACCACTAATACCATCACACTGAGAGTTAGGGATTCAACATATAAATGTGGGAGGCAGACACAAGCGTTCAGTCAATAACACAAGGAATACATGAGAGGCTTTCATTCTTCAAAACCCCACCAAGAGAATATGTTGTCAAACTTTGGAAATTTTGCTCCTCTCAATACAGTTTCAATTTTCACTTCTCTCATTATAAGGGAGATTAAAGAGCCATTTGAATTTTTTTTATCTGTGAATGGTGCTATTCATATCTGCAGCCCATGAATCTTTTTCTTCTGTTTTTAGTAGCTCCTTAAACATTAAGAACATTGGGGGCATGCCCAAAATGGCCAAATAGGAACAGCTCCAGCCTCCATCTCCCAGCATGAGTGACACAGAAGACGAGTGATTTCTGCATTTTCAACTGAGGTACCAGGTTCATCTCACTGGGGCATGTCAGACAGGTGGCACTGGTCTGCGGGTGCAGTCCACCTAGCGAGAGCTGAAGCAGGGTGAGGCATCGCCTCACCTGGGAAGCACAAGTGGTAAGGGAATTCCTTTTCCTAGCCAAAGGAAATTGAGACCCACAACACCTGGAAAATCGGGTAACTCCCACCCTAATACTGCACTTTACCAAGGGTCTTAGCAAATGGCACACCAGGAGATTATATCCCACGCCTGGCCCAGAGGGTCCCATGCCCACGGAGCCTCCCTCATTGCTAGCACAGCAGTCTGAGATCTAAGTACAAGGCAGCAGCGAGGCTGGGGGAGGGTTGCCTGTCATTGCTGAGGCTTAAGTAGGTAAATAAAGCTGCCAGGAAGCTCGAATTGGGTGGAGCCCACCACAGCTCAAGGAGGCCTGCCTGCATCTGTAGACTCCTCCTCTGGGGACAGTGCATAGCTAAACAAAGAGCAGCAGGAACCTTGGCAGACATAAATGCCCCTGCCTGACAGCTTTGAAGAGAGCAGTGGATCTCTCAGCATGGAGGTTGAGATCTAAGAACAGACAGACTGTCTGCTCAAGTGGGTCCCTGATCCCTGAGTAGCCTAACTGGGAGACATCCCCCACTAGGTGCAGACCAACACCTCACACCTCACATGGTGGGGTACACCCCTGAGACAAAGCTTCCAGAGCAAGAATCAGACAGCAACACTTGCTGTTCAGCAATATTCTCTTCTGCAACCTCCATTGCTGATACCCTGGCAAACAGCGTCTGGAGTGGACCTCAAGAAATCTCCATCAGACCTACAGCTGAGGGTCCTGAGTGTTAGAAAGAAAACTAACAAACAGAAAGGACATCCACACCAAAACCCCATCAGTACGTCACCACCATCAAAGACCAAAGGCAGATAAAACCACAAAGATGAGGAAAAAGCAGTGCAGAAAAGCTGAAAATTCAAAAAATCAGAGCACATCTCCCCCTCCAAAGGAATGTAGCTCATTGCCAGCAATGGAACAAAGCTGGATGGAGAATGACTTTGACAGGTTGAGAGAAGAAGGATTCAGTTGATCAAACTTCTCAGAGCTAAAGGAGGAACTACATAACCAGCGCAAAGAAACTAAAAACCTTGGAAAAAGAACGGATGAATGGATGACTAGAATAATCAATGCAGAGAAGACCTTAAAAGAACTGATGAAATAGTTCTTTTATTTTATGTTATGGTTATCATAGAGATGAAAACCATAACATGAGAACTATGTGACAAATGCACAAGCTTCAGTAACTGACTCGATCAACTGGAAGAAATGGTATCAGTGATTGAAGATCAAATGAATGAAATGAAACAAGAAGAGAAGTGTAGAGAAAAAAGAGTAAAAAGAAATGAAGAAAGCCTTCAAGAAATATGGGACTATGTGAAAAGACCAAATCTACGTCTAATTGGTGTACCTGAAAGTGATGGGGAAAATGGAACCAAGTTGGAAAACACTCTGCAGGATAGCGTCCAGGAGAAATTCCCCAACCTAGTAAGGCAGGCCAACATTCAAATATAGGAAATACAGAGAATGCCACAAAGATACTCCTCGAGAAGAGCAATCCAAGGCACATAATTACCAGATTCAACAAAGTTGAAATGAAGGAAGAAATGTTAAGGGCAGCCAGAAAGAAAGGGTGGGTTACACACAAAGGGAAGCCCATCAGACTAACAGCAGATCTCTCGGCAGAAACTCACCAAGCAAGAAGAGAGTGGGGACCAATATTGAACATTCTTAAAGAAAAGAATTTTCAACCCAGAATTTCATATCCAGCCAAAATTAGTTTCATAAGTGAAGGAGAAATAAAATCCTTTAAAGATAGGCAAATGCTTAGAGATTTTGTCACCACCAGGCCTGCCCTACAAGAGATCCTGAAGGAAGCACTAAACATGGAAAGGAACAACAGGTACCAGCCATTGCAAAAACATGTCAAAATGTAAAGCCCATCAATGCTAGGAAGAAACTGCATCAACTAGCGAGCAAAATAACCAGCTAATATCATAATGACAGGATCAAGTTCACACATAAGTATATTAACCTTAAATGTAAATGGACTAAATGGTCCAATTAAAAGACACAGACTGGCAAATTGGATAAAGAGTCAAGACCCATCAGTTTGCTGTATTCAGGAGACCCGTCTCACATGCAGAGACACACAGGCTCAAAATAAAGGGATGGAGGAAGATCTACCAAACAAATGGAAAACAAAAAAAAAGCAGGGGTTGCAATCCTAGTCTCTGATAAAGCAGATTTTAAACCATCAAAGATCAAAAGAGACAAAGAAAGCCATTACATAATGGTAAAAGGATCAATTCATCAGGAAGAGCTAACTATCCTAAATATATATGTGCCCAATACAGGAGCATCCAGATTCATAAAGCAAGTCCTTAGAGACTTACAAAGAGACTTAGACTCCCATACAATAATAATGGGAGACTTTAACACACCTGTGTTAACATTAGACAGATCAGTGAGACAGAAAGTTGACAAGTTTATCCAGGAATTGAACTCAACTCTGCACCAAGTGGACCTAAAAGACATCTACAGAACTCTCCACCCCAAAGCAACAGAATATACATTCTTTTCAGCACCACATTGCACTTATTCCAAAATTGATCACATAGTTGGAAGTAATGCAAATGTAAAAGAACAGAAATTATAACAAACTGTCACTCAGACCAGAGTGCAAACAAACTACAACTCAGGACTAAGAAACTCAATCAAAACCACTCAACTACATGGAAACTGAACAACCTGCTCCTGAATGACTACTGGGTACATAATGAAATGAAGGCAGAAATAAAGATGTTCTTTGAAATCAATGAGAACAAAGATACAACATGCCAGAATCTCTGGGATGCTTTTAAACCAGTGTGTAGAGGGAAATTCAGAGCACTAAATGCCCACAAGAGAAAGCAGGAAAGATCTAAAATTGACACCCTAATATCACAATTAAAAGAACTAGAGAAGCAAGAGCAAGCACATTCAAAAGCTAGCAGAAGGCAAGAAATAACTAAGATCAGAGCAGAACTGAAGGAGATAAAGACACAAAAAACCATTCAAAAAAATCAATGAATCCAGGAGCTGGTTTTTGAAAAAATCAACAAAATTGATAGACCGCTAGTAAGACTAATAAAGAAGAAAAGAGAGAAGAATCAAATAGACACAATAAAAAATGATAAAGGGGATATCAACACTGACCCCACAGAAATACAAACTACCATCAGAGAATACCATAAACACCTCTACGCAAATAAACTGGAAAACCTAGAAGAAATGGATAATTTTCTGGACACTTACACTCTCCTAAGACTAAACCAGGAAGAAGTTGAATCCTTGAATAGACCAATAGCAGGCTCTGAAATTGAGGCAATAATTAATAGCCTGCCCACCAAAAAAAGTCCAGGACTAGACAGATTCACAGCTAAATTCTATCAGAGGTGCAAGGAGGAGTTGGTACCATTCCTTCTGAAACTATTCCAATCAATAGAAAAGAGGGAATCCTCCCTAACTCATTTTATGAGGCCAACATTATCCTGATACCAAAGCCTGGCAGAGATACAACAACAAAAAAAGAGAATTTTAGACCAATCTCCCTGATGAACATCGATGCAAAAATCCTCAATAAAATACTGGCAAACCGGATTCAGCAGCACATCAAAAAGCTTATCCACCATGATCAAGTGGGCTTCATCCCTGGGATGCAAGGCTGGTTCAACGTATGCAAATCAATAAATGTAATCCAGTATATAAACAGAACCAAAGACAAAAACCACATGATTATCTCAATAGATGCAGAAAAGGCCTTTGACAAAATTCAGTAGCCCTTTATGCTAAGAACTCTCAATAAATTCGGTATTGATGGAACGTATCTCAAAATAAAAAGAGCTATTTATGACAAACCCACAACCAATATCATACTGAATGGGCAAAAACTGGAAGCATTCCCTTTGAAAACTGGCACAAGACAGGGATGCCCTCTCTCACCACTCCTATTCAATATAGTGTTGGAAGTTCTGGCTAGGGCAATCAGGCAAGAGAAAGAAATCAAGGGTATTCAGTTAGAAAAAGAAGAAGTCAAACTGTCCCTGTTTGCAGATGACATGATTGTATATTCAGAAAACCCCATTGTCTAAGCCCAAAATCTCCTTAAGCTAATAAGCAACTTCAGCAAAGTCTCAGGATACAAAATCAATGTGCAAAAATTATAAGCATTCTTATACACCAGTAACAGACAAACAGAGAGCCAAATCATTAGTGAACTCCTATTCACAGTAGCTTCAAAGAGAATAAAATACCTAGGAATCCAACTTACAAGGGATATAAAGGACCTCTTCAAGGAGAACTACAAACCACTGCTCAAAGGAATAAAAGAGGACACAAACAAATGGAAGAGCATACCATGCTCATGGATAGGAAGAATCAATATTGTGAAAATGGCCATACTGCCCAAGGTAATTTATAGATTCAATGCCATCCCCATTAAGCTACCAATGAGTTTCTTCACAGAATTGGAAAAAACTGCTTTAAAGTTCACATGGAACCAAAAAAGACTCTGTATTGCCAAGACAATCCTAAGTCAAAAGAACAAAGCTGGAGGCATCATGCTACCTGACTTCAAACTATACTACAAGGCTACAGTAACCAAAACAGCATGGTACTGGTACCAAAACAGAGATATAGACCAATGGAACAGAACAGAGCCCTCAGAAATAATATCACACATCTACAACCATCTGATCTTTGACATACCTGACAAAAACAAGAAATGGGGAAAGGATTTGCAATTTAATAAATGGTGCTGGTATAATTGGCTAGCCATAAATAGAAAGCTGAAACTGGATCCTTTCCTTACTCCTTATATGAAAATAATTCAAGATGGATTAGAGATTTAAATGTTAGACCTAAAACCATAAAAACCCTAGAAGAAAACCTGGGTAATACCATTCAGGACATAGGCATGGGCAAGAACTTCATGTCTAAAACACCAAAAGCAATGGCAACAAAAGCCAAAATTGACAAATGGGATCTAATTAAACTAAAGAGCTTCTGCACAGCAAAAGAAACTACCATCAGAGTGAACAGGCAACCTACAGAATGGGAGAAAATTTTTGCAATCTACTCATCTGACAAAAGGCTAATATCCAGAACCTATAAAGAACTCAATCAAATCTACAAGTAAACAAACAACCCCATCAAAAAGTGGGCAAAGGATATGAACAGACACTTCTCAAAAAAAGACATTCATACAGCCAACAGACACATGAAAAAATGCTCATCATCACTCACCATCAGAGAAATGCAAATCAAAACCACAATGAGATACCATCTCACACCAGTTAGAATGGCAATCATTAAAAAGTCAGGAAACAACAGGTGTTGGAGAGGATGTGGAGAAATAGGAACACTTTTACACTGTTGGTGGGATTGTAAAGTAGTTCAACCATTGTGGAAAACAGTGTGGCGATTCCTTAAGGATCTAGAACTAGAAATACCATTTGACCCAGCCATCCCATTACTGGGTGTATACCCAAAGTTTATAAGTCATGCTGCTATAAAGACACATGCACATGTATGTTTATTGCAGCACTATTCACAATAGCAAAGACTTGGAATCAACCCAAATGTCCATCAGTGATGGACTGGATTAAGAAAATGTGGCACATATACACCATAGAATACTATGCAACCATAAAAAAGGATGAGTTTGTGTCCTTTGTAGGGACATGGATGCAGCTGGGAACCATCATTCTCAGAAACTATCACAAGAACAGAAAACCAAATACCGCATGTTCTCACTCATAGGTGGATTGATCAATGAGATCACTTGGACACAGGAAGGGGATCATCACACACCGGGTCCTATTGTTGGGTGGGGAGGGATAACATTAGGAGCTATACCTAATGTAAATGACGAGTTAATGGGCGCAGCACACCAACATGGCACATGTATACATATGTAACAAACCTGCACATTGTGCACATGTACCCCAGAACTTAAAGTATATAAAAAAAAATTAAGAACATTAACCCTTTGTTATATGTACATATATTTTTAGTTTATCTTTCATCTTCTTATGATGCTGTTTCCTATTTTAACAAAGTTTCATATAGTTAGATTTATAGAAATCTTTTCTCCACTTTAAAGTTATAAAAAATTTACCCTTTTAATATTTATAGCTTTGCTTCTTGAAAGAGTTATCTATGCTGATTCTCTGTTTCCTCAATTTATACAAACTGCTCATGTTATTTTAGTCCAGGTTTCTGGCTCCCTTTCCCCACCCTCCACCCCTGGGATAGAGCTTTCCCCACTGTGCCTTAGTTGGACCGTAACTTGCCACTATTATGCATTACTGCTTTATTTTATGACCTGTTTATTTTTCCCTATTCCTCCTTAACAACAGGATTCTGCTTTGCTCTTTTGAATCCCTGGTGCCTCTGCTATGTTTAGTTTATAGTAGGTGTTCAATAAATGCCTTTGAATGCATGGCTTAACAAATGGTGATTACTTATTGATTGAAAAGTGCTGAGAGCTTATAACTGCTTTTTGAAAGCTATTCCAATCATTATGAGTTCTATTTCTACTTCTGCCAGGAGCTATGCATTTGACCCAAAACCTTGGACTTTTAACTTCTCTGTACACATGCATAAGTATCTTCAGATGTAGAATTAAGTCATGGTCATGGGGCTAGGGGACATTTTTGAGTCCTAAAAATCTGTTATTCTGGGCTTTATGTCAAAGGATGTAAACTCTTCCCATATAGAAAATACATTTCAGCTCATTTCTATGGAAGGAAAAAACTTGACTTTCCTCTTTACATTTTGAAATATTTTTCTTCATAAGTTGGGTCACGAACATCAACCTGAAGTAAATCAGTTCTTGGCAAGGAGCAACTCTCCATGCTTCTCCAGTCGCTTGATTGTCTTTGTCCACAGGACTTTTGTTCTGTAGCCTCATTCTGGCGGGGCACAGCAGCCATGCTACAAACATATTTACTGACCTCTGCAGATGTCAGTTTCTTTTGCAGATCACTGAATCTGACATCATGTCTCATGACCTGAAGGGAAAAGTCTAACTGCCAAACCCAAGCTTTGGAGGCTTGGCCTGCAATGCTT
Source organism: Piliocolobus tephrosceles (assembly GCF_002776525.5). NCBI lineage: Eukaryota > Metazoa > Chordata > Mammalia > Primates > Cercopithecidae > Piliocolobus > Piliocolobus tephrosceles. The sequence continues at coordinate 88,051,525 of NC_045442.1, read as the reverse complement.
CAGGGTATGAGAGAAAGCAATGTGAGCCCAGCCAGCTCTCTGGGGGCCTTTACCCCATGAATGCTAATTGTTCAGGCTGAAGCACATGGCAGCAGGGAGTGTGGTGCTGATCTGAGAGGGGTCTGGCTGCCTCTGCAGGCGTGGTGAGCTTCCCCTCTCTTCAGAGGTGAGTTGCCTATGCATCTGGTGAGTTTCACAGACCACATGACTTAAGGTTTTTCAGAAAGATAGTGATAAATTTCTCTGCTTGCCCCATTCAGGTGGTAAGTATTGATGAATTTACTGTGTGTGCAGCTCTGTTTTGGAACTGGGAATACAATGGTAGACAGATAGACTTGGTAGTTTAAAAAAATGGTTCTCAAACTTGGCTATACATGGGAATCACCTGGGAGCTTTTAAATATTCCAAAGCCCAGGCTGCCGCTGGTACCATTTAGTCAGAAAAAAATCTGGTGGCAGGCCAAGACGTCAATATTTTTAAAATCCCCCAAGTGATTTCTATGTGTAGCCAAGGTTGAGACTCTTGGCTGTAGAAGAAGAACCTACCTTCTAGAGGGGAAACAGAACTGTGAGAAGCACTGTGACAGTGCCATCACTGAGATGCACAAGTGCGTTGGTGGCATGTGGAGGAATATCCAGCCCAGATGTGGTGGGGAGAAATGATGCATGAGCTGAGATCCACAAGGTAAGTGGGAGCTACAGAGATGGAAATCCATGGTTGAGGAGGGAAGGAGAGAGTTAGAAATAAAAAAAACATGTCTGGCCCAGGGAAAGGGTGGTTAGAACCTAGGTGAGAGACATAAGAGAGGAAAGATTCCTAGAGGAGGTGATTGAAGGGAAGGCGGTGCCATCAATTAATTTAGAGAAAAAAATGGGTGTAAGAGAAAGTTTGGGGAAAAGATGAGCTCAACTTATGGACATCTTAAGTCTGGGATGTTTATCTATTTGGTTGGAAATAGTCAGTAGGCCCCTTGATGCCTTTACTCTAAGAGGAGACGAGCCTGGGAAGAAGAAATAGAAGAAACAGAAGTGGCTTACAGCAGAGACCTTTGATTGCTCACCGGACATCCATGCTCCTTTGCTCTTGGATGTTGGAGCCCTGGTTTTGCGTGGTCATTGCTATGGGAGTTGACTGAATCCCAACTCAGAGTCAAATCCTGAATACTCTGAGTGAAGTGTGGCTGATTCCTTCTTTTTGTTAGTGGTTTATGTATTAGTTCATTCTCACATTGTTAGAAAGAAATTCCTGAGACTGGATAGGTTATAAAGAAAAGAGGTTTAGTTGGCTCATGGTCCTGCAGGCTGTACAAGAAGTGTAGTGGTTTCCGCTCCTGGGGAGGCCTCAGGAAACTTATAATCATAGTGGAAGGCAAGGAGAAACAGGTATCTTACATGCCCAGGGAAGGAGGAAGAAAGAGAGAGAGGGGAGTGGGAGGGTGCCACACGTGTTTAAACAACCAGATCTCGTGATAACTCACTCACTATAATGAGGACAGCACCAGGGGGATGTTGCTAACCCATTCAGGAACTACCTGCCCCCATGAAATCACCTCCCACAAGCCTCCATCTCCAACATTGGGGAAATAATGCAGAGAGAAATAAACTGTATACTCTTCACCCACGCTCCCCAATGGTAGCATCTTGCAAAATCATAGCACAACATCAAAATTAGGATACCGACATTGATACAGTGCATCCATATATTCACATTTCTCAGCTTTACTTGTGTGTGTGTGTGTGTGTTGTATTTATTTCTATATAATTTTATCACCTATGTTGATTCCCATATCCACCATGATAGTTTAGATACAGATTAGTTCTATGAGCACAAATTATACTTTTATAGTCTTAAATTTTACTTTTATAACCATACTCAATCCCTCCTGTCCCTGCCACCAACTGATCCTCATGCCTAGCAACCACTTATCTGTTCTGCAACTCTACAGTGATGTCATTTTAACAGTGATATGTAAATGGAATCATATAGTATGTACTCTTCTGCAATTGGTTTTTGTCTCACTCAGCATAATTCCTTTGAGACTCACCCAAGCTATTCTGTGTAATAGTTCTTTACCTTCATTGCAGGGTAGTCTTCTATGGTGTGATGGTTAACTTTATGGGTCAGTTTGATTGGGCTACGGGTTACTCAGACATTTGGTCAAACATTATTCTGGGTGTTTCTGTGCAGGCATTTCTGGATGAAACTAACATTTAAATTGGTGGATTGAGGAAAGCAGGTGGCCCTCCCTAATGTGGGTGAGACTTATCCAATCAATTGAGGACCTGAATAGAAAAAAAAAGGTTGACCCTCCCCAAAGAAAGAATGCTTCCCACCTGATGGCCTTGAACTAAAACATGGACTTTTTTCCTGCCTTCAGACATAAACTGAAATATCTACCGGGTCTTGAGCCTATCAGTCTTCAAAGTGGTCTTGAGCCTATCAGCCTTCAAAGTGGAACTATATCATCAGCTTTCCTTATTTTGTGACTTTCTCTCTCTCTCTCTCTCTCTCTCTCTCTCTTTTCTATAGGTTCTGTTTCTCTGGAGCCAGGAGAACCCTTATCATATACCCCGTGTGAGAATGCTACAGTTTGTGTACCCACTCACTCACGAAGAGCTTCTGGTTTGTTTCTAGTTTAGGGCTTCTGTGAACAATACTGCTATAAGCATTATGTGCAGATATTCATATGCACTTAGCTTTTCATTTCTCAGGGAAAAATGTTCAAGAGTGCAACTGCCAAGGTGTATGGTAGGTACATGTTTAGTTTTGTAAGAAACTTTTATGCTCCTTTTCGGAGTGGCTGTATCATATTACATTCCCATCAGCAACGTGTGAGTGAAGCAGCTTCTCCACATCCTTATGAGCATTAGGTAATATCACTATTTTTTATTTAAGCCATTATGATATGTATGTAGTGTATCTCATTTTGACTATTATTTGCATTTCTTTAATGGCTAATGACGTTGAACACCTGTTCATGTGTTTATCTACTGTCTATATATTCTCTTACATGAAATGTATGTTTATGTTTTTTGTCTATTTACTAATTAGATTGTTTTTAATGTTGAGTTTTGAGAATTATTTCTATATTATAGATACTTTGTCAGATGTGTGGTTTGCAAATGTTTTCTCCCAGTTGTAGTTTGTCTTTCTATACTTTTAACAGAGTCTTTTGAACAGCAAAAGGTTTTAATTTGATGAGATTCAGTTTATCAAACTTTCCTATTATTGATTTTGCTTTTGATGTCAAGTTTAAAAACTTTTTGTCTAGCCCTAGGTCCAGAAGATATTCTCCAATAATGTTTTCTGAAAGTTTTACACTTAAATATTTTACATGTATGTCTGTGATCCATTTTGAGTTAAATTTTGTATAAGACGTGAGGTCTATGTGGAAGTTTATTTAATTTTTCTTATGGATGTCTAACTTCTCCAGAACCATTTGTTTAAAAGTCTTATTTTTCTATATTGAACTGTTTTTGTGTCTTTATAAAAAAAAATCAGTAGGAAATATTTGTTAACAAATCAGTTGGAATTTTTTTCTGCATTCTCTGTTTTGTCCCATTGATTTATGAGCCATTTGTCAACTAATAGTCCACTTCTGGAATTACTGTAGCTCTATAGTAAACCTTAGCATCAAGCAGAATGATTACATCTATTTTATTCCTCTTAGCTTCTATAAGCTGTGCCTGTTCATTTAAATTTTAGGATAAGCTTTTCTACTTTTCCCAAAAAAGACTTTGCAAGAATTTTGTTACAAATCAGACTAAATTAATTTGAGAAGGATTAACATCTTTGTTTGGTTTAGTTGTCCAACACATGGACATCATGTGTCTCTTTTTGTCTTCTTTGATTTCTTTCAATCAGCAGTTTGTGATTTTTAGCATTCAGATACTACACATATTTTGTTAGATTTACACCTATTTCATTTTCTTTGGAGCAATTGTAAATGATATTAAAATTTAATTTGTTTCCACAAGTTCATTGTTAGTATATACAAATTCAATGGATACTTTTGTATTGATTTTTGTCTTACTCAACCTTGTTGGACTTAATTCTTAGTTCTAGTTTCTTATTTTATTTTGTAGAATCTTTGGAATTTTATATGTAAACAATTGTGTCTTCTGTTACAAGGTTAGGGGTCAGGATACATGGAGCCTTGGTCCCTTTTTCTGTTAGGCTGAAGCTTATCAAGCTCTCTCCAGCTGTGTTGTTTTTCTAGTCCCAGGGTCTCCTAATTAGCGTACTGTTCTCGTCCCACCTCTTGTAGTCCTCCTTTGGTTGCCTCTTGTTTTATTTCTAGGGTTTACAGTTGAATTTACTGGGGAGGAGCAGAAAGAGGCAATCTATCCCATCCTTTAAGCAGAGCGGTAACAAAGCTAGACTGGTGTTTTAAAAACGAGTGGCGATAGTCTGGAGTGAGTCAGGTCTGCATTTGATACCAGACTTTCCACTTACTCAATATGACCTGGGATTTTACCAAGGCATCCCTAAATGTGTTTCCTATCTGTAAACTGGGGAGAATGGGGGGGTCTTTTTGAGGACTGAATGACGTCACAGGTCTAAAGTGCTCATTGCTGTGTCTGTCCTGCCAGTTATTGTTAACACATTTACAATTCTAGAACAATGTGAGAAGGACAGACTGAAGCAGGATAAGATTTAAAACAGAGAAATTTGCAATTGCCCATGCAGAAATAAAGAATGCTTAAATTAGGCCAATGAAAACAGGAAATGTCCTCCCTTAAATGGCATATGCTGAGAATACTGGCTTGGCCAAGTCACATTTGCAGGAATCCTAGGCAATCAAGAATTCTGAGCAGACATTCCTCCCCTGCGAAAAACATAGCACTGAGGACAAATGATCAGGAAATGTCTGGTCCCTGCTCGCTTGATGCGAAGCCACCCTGAGAGCACTGTGGGAGTGGCTGGGCTGGAATCCAGAACTCAGACTATGGAATAGCAACGTGGAGCTGCAGCAGCAGAGGTGGCCCCACCTCAAGGCCCTGATTGTCCCCGACTCTGCAGGAGAACTTGATGTTGGAAGTCAGCCTGCCCTTCACTCCCAGGCTGGGCTGAGGCACCTGAGGCTGCCAGGATTTCAGTAGAAAGCCTGGGGCCAGATCCTTCACAGAAGACTGAAGAAGACAGGAGAGGGTGGATTTGCAGTGCTGGGTCTCCATTCCCTTCAGGGCAAACCAGCCACAGGCAGGAATGAGTGTGCAGCATGCCTAACAGTGCCTGACAGAGTGACAAATGTCCATCCCCTGGCACTCCACCACCTAGTCTTCTTCCTTTAGCATATGAGGTGGCCAGGCAGGGTCACACATTTACAGAGCAACTCTGCTCTCCAGGGAAAACCATTTGGCATGGGCTCCTGGAGTGTCTCATAATTCCTAGAAACCAGTGATGAAGCTGTGCCTGAGATCCAGGTACCAAGACACATCCTGTACATTCTGTGAAGATGAGGAATCTTGCAGGACAAACAGGCTTGGTGGTCCAGGGCCTCTCTGGCACCCTGGTTGAAAGAAGCGAGCCTGCACGTTGCTCCTTGGGTTCTCCATGAACAAGCTATTCTGGCTATGGAAGGCTCTCTGGGCTCTTGGGACTTCCTGAGATTGGTAATTTATAAAGAAAGGAGTTTATTTAGCTCATAGTCTGCAGGCTGTACACGAAGTGTGGTGCCAGCATCTGCTTCTGAGGAGGGCCTCAGGAAGCTTATAGTCACAACAGAAGGCAAAAGGGGAACAAACATGTCACATGATGAGAGGCAGCAAGAGACAGAGAAGGGGGAGGTCCCAACCTCTTTTAAGCAAGCAGATCTCCTGTGAACCAACTGAGGAAGAGCTCACTCATCCCCAAGGGGATAGTTTGACTCCTTCAAACAGATCGTGTACTGACTCCAGAGGAAGCTCCGCAGGCAGCCTTTCTGGCTGCTGGTGCCATAGACCCTCGCAGGAGTGAATTTAACATCTATTCTGTTTCCAAGTGACCCTGAAGTTCCATGGTACATAACAATTTTTGTCAGTCTTGTGTGCTGAGATGTTCTCAACTGGGGGCAAGAACTACAGACAGAAAGTGGCCTGGACAGGGTTTATTAATGCCTCTGCTCATTGCTGGGCTCTGTGCTAATGGTCCTGGGCAAGAGGAAGGTCCTCAGGTGGGAGGTGAAGCATCTGTGAACTTTACAGTTCATGTCTGTGGCCTTGAAAAGAGGCTCGTGCCTCTTCAGAAACCATGGAGCTGGCATGGACATGAGCTTTCACATCACATCAGTAGTTTCTCCACACATTTCTGTCATCTCAAGAGTGAGTGGCTGTTAGGATCTAACTGCTTTTTGAGGGCTTGTTGACTAACAGGCCTTCTCCACCCATGGGACCTGAATGGATCAAGGCAGGAGAGTGGGTGTGGACAGAAGAAAGAATGCCTTATCTTTTCCTTTATTCACCAAAACAAGCCACACTGGTACCCGAAAATGCTATACATTAAACGTATTGAATGTGTCAAATCCATGGGAGAGGATGCAACACCCTGGGCAGTAGGGAAGCAGAAGCAAGTAGGACATGGTTCCAGCTCCAGTGCAATTCAGGGTCCCGTGTATTGCATTTCCTCAACTAAGGCCAAAGTCTGTAAATGCCAGTAAGAGCTGGAAGCAAAGTGCTAAGCAAGGCAAAGATGAAGTTTTAACTCTGAAAGGGCAGGATGTTGAAGGGCCGGGGTCCAGGTCCAGGTCTCCTTCAATCTGTGGCAGGACGTGAATTCCCGGCATCAATATGGTGGCCAATTGTTTCATCTACCTAGAACACAGCTTCTCTCTTTCAGTCGCAGCATCTTGGTTCTCCATTGAGGAAATTTTTTTTCTTTAATCCCTGTCCACGTAGGCATCTTGCCCCTTGTCCCTCCCCTTTTACCTGAGCCCCAGCTGGAGGAATCGTTAATCAGTGTAGCCCATCCCTCTGGCCACACTGACTTTCTCAGAGATGGACATGACTACATTCGTGAGATGAGACTTAGTCATGGCTGATATGGTTTGGATGTTTGTCCCCTCCGAATCTCATGTTGAAATGTGATTTCCAATGTTGGATCTGGGAGGGTGTCAGGCATGCATGCCTCAGTGACAACGTGGAGGGCCATCTGGGATGATGATGCCCATAGTGCTGGTTCTCTGCCTAGAAATCTGCGAAGAAGCCCCAGAGCCCAACATGGCTCCCCTAGAAGTCCTGTGTACCCAGAGCGCCCGATATGTAAAGGGCCGCCCCTACCCTGGACTGTGCCTGATGCCCACAGGGAGTGTCCCATCTTCTGCCTGCAAGACCACAGGGCTCTCAGCCTTGCTGTGGAGGAGCCCAACCCCAGCCGTCTCCCAAGCAGGGTGGCTGAGGAGGGAGTTGCCTCAACAGGCCCTGGTAGGTACCCAGGGAGAGGAGCTGGAGCCCCCTCATCATTGTAGACTGGCTTTATTCTACCCTCCATTCCCTGGGCAGTCATTAGCAAAGAGCCCTGGCCGTGCACCCAACTTCTGATGCGGCAGTGAGACCTGGCAGGGACACAAGCCTTCCAGCAAGGGATGGCAGCTTCACCCCAGGGCAAGCCCAGGAGGTCCCAAGCAGCTTATCACTAGAGCACGAGGTCTCCAGATGCCAGGGCACCCACCCAGCCTGTGCTTCCTGCTATGAGGCTGTCACACTTGAGCCAACCGCTCACAGAGACATTGAGGGAGGAAACACATGCAGATAGGAGAGATCGGACAGCACGCTGTTCAAAGGACGCCCCAGGCAGTAAGAAGCAAAGCAGCCCAGGCCTGGCCTGCCCTGGATGGGTGCCGCAAAGAGAGCAGCTCCTATCCCTACGATGTCTTCGTTTCACTATGGACACATGGTTGGCCCCCGTGGCACCTAGGGCAGCACAGGTGCAATGAAGACAGCCAGAGGGGCTGGAGGTGTCAGCCACGCTCACACAGGTCACACCTGGTCCCGCTCAGATCCTCTGACCCCTTGCATCTGCATTTCCCAAGTGCTACCTGGCTCTGAGAGGCTCACAGCATCAAGTCTGGGCTCTGTCCTTCCTCCACCAGGCCCACCCTGGGTCCCGGTGCTGACGTCCCTCTACTTGAGAGGGACGTTCTTTTTTACTCTGCCCAGTCAATCTCTACTTTTCTTTCTTAATGTTCCAGCTGGCGTCACCTCCTTGTAAACCCTTCTCTAACACCCCAGCTAAGCAAGGTCTTCCTTCCTGGCACACACAGCAGGTCTGTGTTGATTTTACACTAGGACACTTCACATTGTATTAGTTAGATGGTTACAAGGGCCTGTTACAAGGCCCTTGATTCCAATCCAGACCCCTCCCCTTATTCCTGGTAAGCGCCTGGAAGTGAGGCCCACAGTCAGGGTGGCTTGTGTGTGAGCGACTGCAGGAGTAAAAGAGAGAAATAAGACATCTGCCCAGTTATTGGATCCATGATGGGGACGTTTTGCATCCTGGAAACCATTTGTGGGGCTTGCTGGGCAGGGTGTTCATGGTAACTGCAGAATTTCCAGTCACCATGGAAACTTCTAGAAACACTGAGTGAGTGCCTGGTTGGATCCCGGAGTGGGGAGGATGTCTGCCTCAGCTTGAGGAGCACTGAGGAAGCTTCTGTTTTGTCCTCTCTGGTGGTGACCCTGCAAAGCATCCACCACATGTGTGCCACAGGAAGGCAGGTGGCTGGGCAGTCCTGAGTTTCCCTCCACAACCCGGTGACCATGGGTTGAAGCAGTGCTGAGGGCCCCGGGCCCAGGGACAGGCAGTTCTGTGGCTCACACCCTTATCTGCTGACTCCATTGGGAGAGACAACTTGATGGTCCCACCCTTTTTCTGGTCCACGTGAATTTGTGAGCTCTGACCTAGTTTCAGAATCAGTTAAAGGCCTATGAGCAAGGAGAAAAATAAGAGATGAGATGGTTACAAGTACACAGAGAAGCCAAAAGAGATCTAAGGACATTTTGAGAAGGAAAAACAGAGCTGAATGCAGACACTGGGCCTGGAATCAGCTCTATTCACAAGGTCACTCAGAGGCACAGGAGCAGGGGTTCGTGCTGGGTGACCCCAGGCCAGTCCCTTGACCACCCTGAGACTTAGTCTCTTTTCCCATAAGAAGAGCTACTATTTCACCTAATCATAATACAAATCCTTGCCCAGATTCTTTCCCGGATTATGAAAGGAGATGATCAATGTGAAACGGGATGCTTTTCTAAACAAAGGAGAGCTCAGAAAGTCACAAAAGATAGTCACTTTTAATAAGAAAAGGCTAGAGTATTATAAAATTGTGAGGTTTGGCCTAAATGTTAAATTCTAAAACTCTCTTTCTAAAATTTCCCTTTAAAGCAGATAGAAGCACGGTTTATTTAAGCAAGGGAATGACAAAAAAAAAAAAAATATGGAGAAAGCCTATCTGCCTGCTCATCCCTGCCTGTCCCCTAAAGAACCACAGGCATCCCGACAGTTTCGAAATTAAATGTGGACTGTTTCTACACTCATCCCTGTTCAGCAAATTCAACTTGGAAACAGATTTCATTCAGACAGTGATTGTTAATGTGCTCATTTGATTTAGGGGATAATGCTTTCCTTTGTTGCATAACTGGAAGAACCATTAAAGGAAAAAGTATTCAGTGATACTTGTTAAAGCACGGCAAGGCCGACTGCACTCAGGATCCTCTCAACAGGTATCCGGACAATGGGATTTTGCAGTGGGGAAGAGAAATTGACCTCAACTCCCAATACAGCACTGGCAAGTGGGGTTTGACAGCCACGGAGGAGGGTGAGGATCAGTGGGTGGAAAATTCCCCGGAGGAAGTCAGGGGTCAGGGACAGTCTGGATAAACTGATCTCACAGGATTCTTGCTGAAGACAGACCAGGGTGATCAGATGTCACCTGGTGGATGGTGGAGGATGAGGAACCTGATCAGATATTGAGTAGCAGGTTCTGGCTAAATGGGCTGAGCAGTGTTCTTGCTGACACTGAATTTTACAAGGATGTACACAGATGGGTCCGGGAGAAGGTTCTGGAGCCTAACTAAAGCTTGGTCAAGCAGAGAGTCTTCGTCAGAATGTGCCAGTGTGCAATGCCCTGAGCTCGCCTGGGTTCAGCCAGGATAAGAGAAGCCCTTCTGTTTCCAGGCAACAGGGCAGCTGCTGTGAGTGTGGCATTGACAAGTAGATTCCACTGTGATATTTTTAGAAAAAGAATTATGGAAAAGGTTGACAAGTCCTAGGACTCTCTGATCACCTTTATTCATATAGACAGGAACCCTGCAACCAATCTTTGCCAGGCCCCCACGTACCCGGGCTACCCTGCCAGTTTCCTGGAGTCAGCTCCCCAAATTGGCCATCCCTTGGTTTGGCTGCTAGGTGTCAGTTCATGTCCCTTTTTCCGTGTGGGGGGGAGGAAGGATCCCTCTTCTCAGGGGACATTTCTTTATTATTATTATTATACTTTAAATTCTGGGATACATGTGCAGAATGTGCAGATTTGTTACATAGATACACGCGTGCCATGGTGTTTTGCTGCATCCTTCAACCCATCATCCACATTAGGTATTTCTCCTAATGATATCCCTCCCCTAGTCCCCTACCCCCAGACAGGCCCCGGTGTGTGATGTTCCCCTCCCTGTGTCCATGTGTTCTCATTGTTTAACTGTAACTTGTGAGTGAGGAGTGAGGACATGCAGTGTTTGGTTTTCTGTTCCTGTGTTAGTTTACTGAGAATGATGGTTTCCAGTTTCATCCATGTCCCTGCAAAGGACGTGAACTCGTCCTTTTTTATGGCTGCATAGTATTCCATAATGTATATGTGCTACATTTTCTTTATCCAGTCTATCATTGATGAACATTTGTGTTGGTTCTAAATCTTTGCTATGGTGAATAGTACTGCAATAAACATACATGTGCATGTGTCTTTAGACTAGAATGATTTATAATCCCTTGGGTATATAGCCAGTAATGGGGTTGCTGGGTCAAATGATATTTCTGGTTTTAGATCCTTGAGTAATTGCCACACTGCCTTCCACAATGGTTGAACTAATTTACACTCCCACCAACAGTGTAAAAGTGTTCCTATTTCTCCACATCCTCTCCAGCATCTGTTGTTTCCTGACTTTTTAATGGTCACCATTTTAACCAGTGTGAAATGTTATCTCATTGTGATTTTGATGTGTGTTTCTCTAATGACCAGTAATGATGAGCTTTTTTTGGTATGTTTGTTGGCCGCATAAATGTCTTCTTTTGAGAAGTGTCTATTCATACCTTTCACTCACTTTTTGATGGGATTGTTGGTTTTTTTCTTGTAAATTTGTTTAAGTTCCTTATAGATTCTGGATATTAGCCCTTTGTCAGATGGATAGATTGCAAACATTTTCTCTCATTCTGTAGGTTGCCTGTTCACTCTGATGATAGTTTAGCTTTTGCTGTGCAGAAGCTCTTTAGTTTAATTAGATCCCATTTGTCAATTTTGCTTTTGTTGCCATTGCTTGTGGTGTCTTAGTCATGAAGTTGTTGCCCATGCCTATGTCTTGAGTGGTATTGCCTATTCAAATCACGAGTGAACTCCCATTCACAATTGCTACAGAGGGAATAGAATACCTAGGAATACAGCTTACAAGGGATATGAAGGAACTCTTCAAGGAGAGTACAAACCACTGCTCAGGGAAGTAAGAGAGGACACAAACAAATGGAAAAACATTCCATGCTCATGGATAGGAAGAGTCAATATCGTGAAAATGGTCATACCACCCAAAGTAATTTACATTCAGTGCTATTCCCATCAAGCCACCATTGACATTCTTCACAGAATTAGAAAAAAACTACTTTAAATTTCATAGAGAACCAAAAAAGAGCCCATATAGACAAGACAATCCTAAGCAAAAAGAACAAAGCTGGAAGCATCATGCTACCTGACTTCAAACTACACAACAAGGCTACAGTAACCATAACAGCATGGTACTGGTACCAAAACAGATATATAGACCAACGTAACAGAACAGAGGGCTCGGAAATAACACCACACATCTACAATCATCTGATCTTTGACAAACCTGACAAAAACAAGCAATGAGGAAAGGATTCCCTATTTAATAAATGGTGTTGGGAAAACTGGCTAGCCATATGCAAAAAACTAAGACTGGACCCCTTCTGTACACCTTATAAAAAATTAACTCAAGATGGATTAAATATTTAAATGTAAGACATAAAACCATGAAAACTTTAGGGGACATTTCTTGTGATGAGTGTTTAAATACCCCACCAGAGGCAGGCTGGCTTTCCCGGATCTGACCTCCAGGGCTATGCTTCTTTGGGGGTACTTTTTTCTTTCATCATGTATGGCCTTTGAGCTGAATCAAACAAATGGTATAACATTCTGTAATACTTTATTTAGTCTTAAATCTATTTTAATTTATGTGAAACATGCTAGCTTTGCCTCTCAAAGGTTTGCTGGCATTTTCAATGTGTATGTCTCAGAGTATCAGCTGAGAATAGTGTGGCCACAGTCTAAAGCATTGGTGACAAGAATTCTTTTACTCATTCTTTTATTTACTCTTTAGTCTGCAAAAATTATTGAATGTTTCTATGTTCCAGGCTCTGTTTTAGGTATTGAGGTTTCAACAGTGACCCAAACTAGCAAAAACTCTAGCTACATGGAGGTCACATTCTAGGAAGTACCAACACACCCCAAGTGGGTAAAACATGGAGGGTGTCAGGTGGTGGTGAGTGCTATGGAAAAAAATGAAGGAGAGAAAACAGGGATGGTTTAGAGTAGGGTTTGCTATTCTAGAAGGGTGGTCAGTGAAGATCTTACTGAGAAGCTGATATTTAAAAAAAGACCCAAAGCTGAGGGATGGAGCTCTGCAGGTCTCTGGATGGTCTAATCTATTTCAGGAGCTCACTGAATGATGTTCCCTGTGTGTCAAACATTGCTCTGGCAAGTAGGATCTAAAGACTGAGGAGCCAGAGCCTGTACCCTTCTTCTGCTCATGTGCAAAATTTAAAAGATGCTGCCCACGCATCACCTCCGGGTACCATGTAATGATCATGTAATGATTCTGTGATGACACACTGGGTCAAAGCAGGGCTGATTGGTACCCGGAGGTGATGCGTGGGCAGCGTCTTTTAAATTTCCAAGACTTCAAAGGGCTTCAGTAAAGGAGGAGTGTCTCCCTGCAGCTCTGGGACATCCTGGCACACCTCAGAAGTCTTAACTATTAAATTTTCAGCTTATTTAATTACCAAGTAATGTAAGTTGCAAGGGCATCATTCTCTTTCCTAATATTTTTTGGATTTTTCATCCTACCCCAGAGGACAGGGTGGAGTCAGAGGTGAGCTGAGGGGTGGGTGCATCTGAGGTGAGGCTCAGCACTGCAGGGGTCTCGGGTGGGCAGCATCAGGACCTCAGCACTCAAGAATGGCTTGCTCCAGATGTGCTCTTGGAGACAAAGGCTACATCCTGACCCAGGTCTCTGGAGGAAAGGAGGGCTGTTTTAAAGACACCTATGGTGGCATGCAAAGCAGCAAAGCGTCAGGAACAGAGTCGCTCCAAGAAACTGCTTCCTTTCTTTGTTAAATTTTCTATTCATTTTCATCATTGACCTGAACAGCTTCACCATACAGTCTGTAGATAATTCAGCAGGAGCTAGTTGGGGAATGTTTAATGTGTACTTTCACTGGGGCAAAGATCTCTTGTAAGATGGGGGATTCGACTTTTTAAAAGCTAATGTAGGAATGCTGGTTGTAGCAGCTGCTTTGACACCACACCACATCTCCTGCATTTAGCTGCAGCTGTGGGAATAGCCCATGCCAGCTGCTGGCTCCCTACTAACAGCGTAGCTTTGCCCTGGGGACTGCTCTGCTGCCCCAGCCCTGGGCACTCACTCAACCTCAGGGAGAGCGCAGACCAGAAGAGCTGCCGCCTTCAAGCAGTGAGCACCTGGAGGTCAGCATCCACATCCTGTTCTCCGTCTCTGAAGGACAATGCTGGGGTATGTTCCACAGGCTTCTCAGCCAGAACCTAGCTGGATGGAGCCCTGATTATCTGCAGAGAAAGTTAGCTGTGAATTCACCCTTCCCTGGCTTTTCTGCTTTTCTTGTTCCCTCCTCTACTCTGGCTCCTGCCTCCTGGGATCCTGCCTCAGATGTCTGCCTGTAGCCAAATCCACCTTGCAGGGCCTGCTTACAGGGGGATTCAAAAAGAACCATGACCACATCTGCATTATGAGGACACACTCCCAAGGAGCAAACACTAGAAGTTTCATGTATGATTCATGAGAAAGTGAAGAAGTCCTACTAACTTACTGATAATTAATAGATGATGAAGGCTTGTATGTGTCTTTTTGCTATGTTTTGTGGGAAATCTGGGGATTTATGATAGTCTTCAGACATATCTTATGACTTTCAAATGTCAACTGTAGATGAAAACACATCTCAACAAAAAGTAAGATAACAACTTGAATCCTACAGTGCATGAAATTATCATTCACCAGGACCCAAAGTGATGTATCCTGGGGACAAAAGGTTAATAGTAAGAAATGTAAAAAATAGAATGTAAGTAAAGCCAAAAAGACACTGAAGTAATTAGATAAAAATCAACATTCATTTTTTCATTCTAGGCAAAGAAGTCCTAGAAAGGTAAGAAAAAAATGTATCCTTTTGGGCCGGGTGTGGTGGTTCACACGTGTAATCCCAGTACTTTGAGAGACTAAGACAGGCGGGTCACAAGATCAAGAGATTGAGACCATCCTGGCCAACATGGTGAAACCCCATCTCTCCCGAAAATACAAAAATTAGCTGGGCATGGTGGCAGGCACCTGCAGTCCTAGCTACTCAGGAAGCTGAAACAGGAGATTCCCTTGAACCCGGGAGGAGGAGGTTGCAGTAAGCCGAGATTGCACCACTGCACTTCAGCCTGGCGACAGCGTGAGACTATGTCTCAAAAATAAAAATAAAAAAATAAAAATAGAAGTATCCTTTTGGCCATGTATTTTAGTAAACTGTATACTTTTACAATCAAATCATCATATAGCTTCTAAAACAAAAATCAGCAAAGAGACTAGGGTTAGCTACCTATCACCATTATAATTTTACATTGTCTGGAAGTCAATTAAACAAGATATGAATTATAAATTCAAAGACAATTTGGGGGAAGAACACTTTAATTTTTATTTTAATGATGCTCAAGGCTATCAAATCTCTGGGAATAAAACATGAAATGGCCAAAGTTGTTTAAAAGGATAGATTTTCAAGCAGTAATTACAAGCAACAATGAAGGAATACAGTAGAAATGGAGATGTCGTTTATCATATATAAAAGCACCCTAAATCTCTAGTGATAAGTCTGATGAGGTATGCACAAGGTCTAAATGCTGAAAATTAGAAACCCATTTCTCCAGAGATGTGAAAGAGTGTTTGAACAAACGCAGAAGCATCAAGGCTCTCTAAATACTTCAACAATGATTTTCATTCAATTCCCATGAAAGCATCCATAGAAAACTTTTTTGGAAAATCAAACCTTATAAAGCATCCATATCTATAATATAGAGAGCTGCAAGAAGAGGAGTAGCTCCAACTCAGATGTTCCATGAGGTGAGAGCCGAGCATGGCCTCTTTGGGAATACAGAGGCCCTGCCAATCTCAGCAAGAGCAGTTTTTGGGGGTGGGGGTGGGTGCCACTATAGAGGCAGGGAGAGGTCAAGGACAGAAGTCTATATTCCTCAGCCCCCCTCCTCTTTTCCCACATATACATCCATATATACACACACATATAGATGTATATTTGCATGTATATGTATATACATATATATGTTTATGTGTATATATGTATAAATGTACATATGTATATACGTATACTATATATACATATGTGTGCATGTGTGTGTATATATATACATATAGATTCATGTATGACTTAGGAGGGATATTTCTGAGAAGCGCATTCTTGGGTGATTTCATCATTGTGTGAACCCCACAGAGTGACACACAAACCTAGCTGGTGCAGCTGCTACACCCCCAGGCTCTATGCTACAACCTATTGTTGCTCCTGGGCTACAAACCTGCACAGGGTATGATTGCACTCAGTACTGTAGACAGTTATAACACAGTGGTGAGTATGTGTGTATCTAAATATATCTAAGCATTGAAAAGGTACAGTAAAAATATGGCATCAAAGATTAAAAAAATGGCACACCCCTATGGAGCACTTACCATGAATGGAGCTTGCGGGACTGGAAGTTGCTCTGGGTAAGTCACTGGGTGGGTGGTGAGTGAATGTGAAGGCCTAGGACATTACTGTACACTACTATGGGCTACACTAAATTTATTTTTAAAATTCTTTTTTTTGATAGTAAATTAACTTTACTTATTGTAACTTTTTACTTTACAAATTTTTAAACTTTTATTTTTTCAACTTTTTGACTTTGTTGTAATAACACTTAGCTTAAAACACAAACACATTGTATAGCTGTACAAAAATATTTTCTTTCTCTATATCCTTATTCTATAAATTTTTTTATTTCTTTTTTTTTTTTTTTTTTTTTTTTTTACTTTTTAAACTTTTTTTTTTTTTGGTTAAAAACTAAGATATGAACACACACATTAACTTAGGCCTACACATGGTCAGGATCATCAATATCACCGTCTTCCTCCTCCACATCTTGTCCCACTGGAAGGTCTTCAGGGGAAATAACACTCATGGAGCTGTCATCTCCTATGGTAATGATGCCTTCTTCTAGAATCCCTCCTGAGGACCTGCCTGAGGCTGTTTTACAGTTAACTTTAAAATAGAAGAAGCACACTCTAAAATAACAATAAAATATATACCATAATAAATACATAAGCCAGTAACACAGTCATTTATTATCAAGCGTTATATACTGTACATAATTGTATGTGCTCTACTTTATACGACTGGCATCTCAGTAGGTCCGTTTATACTAGCACATATGTGTGTGTTTATATAGCACACACACATATATATATATAGACACACACACAAATACACACACATATGTAAAACTTATTCAAGTTAGACAATGACATAGAAGAAATAAAAGTTCCCCTTGACCCTATCACCATCCTAAACTTCTGTCTGAAGATGGCCAACTCTTTTAATCAGCTATATATCTTTTATGTTTTATCTCTAAACTAACACAGACTATAAAAGTACATACTTTTGTGTTGTGTTTTTCTTTTCTTAATTTTATAGTCTGCAGTATGTGTGATTCAGAGCCTATTCAGTCATTTCCTTATGGGTAGACAAATAGCATGTTTCCAGCTGTTTTCTTCTGCAGTGTTGTAAGCAATGATCTTGCATGTGTCTCCGAGTGTTACTTTTCTGGAGAGTGAACTGGAGGCTGGGTTTTCTCAGGCAAGCGGGAGGTAGGAGTCTCTGCAGGCGGAGGGAGGATGGGGGAGAAGTAAGTGTTGCTGGGGAGGCACTGGACCATTTCTGAGGAGCAATGGATGGGCAACTGAAGCAAGCGAAAGGGCTGCCGAGACCAGGTCCTAGGCTCGTCCACAGCAGGGCAGGGGGTGTGGCAAGGTAGGGTAGGGTAGGAGCTAGGGTGGTGGCTATAGGTCCTGACTAGGAGCAGCCCTTGGTCCTGAATCCAGCTCCTCTGAGGCCCAGGAGCCATCTCACTTCTTTCCCCAGGCAGGCAGACAAGGGTTGCAGTTCTCAAAGTGAGGCCTCTAGACCAGCAGCCCCAGCAGTGCTGGAGAACTTATTAGAATGCACATTCTTGGGTCCCACCCTCGAGTCAGGAGCTCCTGGAGTGGGCCCACCCATGTGCCCTTTGAGGAGCCTTCGAGGTGATGTTAATGCACACTAATGTCTGAGAACCCCTGCTTAAAACTTCATGGAGACTCAGCAACACACACGTAGATTATTATTTCTTCCTCTGGGTGCCTTTTCCCAACCTTCTCCTTAGTTTCTAACATGTTTTGATGTTTAGGGTTTATCTAACACTGCTCAATACATGCTTTTGATCAGGGGACCTGTACCAGTCTGTGGCCTGTTAGGAACTGGGCTGCACAGCAGGAGGTGAGACATGGGAGAGGGAGCATTACAGCCTGAGCTCAGCCTCCTTTCAGATCAGTGGCAGCATCAGATCCTCACAGGAGAGCGAACTCTGTTGTGACCTGTGCGTGTGAGTGATCTAGATCGTGCACTCCTTATGAGAATCTAATGCCCAATAATCTGAGGTAGAACAGTTTCATCCTGAAACCCTAAGCCTGTGCCCCCTCCCATGTGCCCCCACCCATGGAAAAATTGTCGTCCACAAAACCAGTCCCTGGTGCCAAAAAGTTGGGGACCACTGCTCTTGGTTGGTGCCACACTATTATTTCCAGGAAGGAATAATTATGCCTGGCTGGGGATCCTGGAGATTAAGCAGTTGCCCAAGAGGCCACAGCTCATTGGCAAGTGCAGGGCTGTCTCCATGTCCTGGCCGGCAGACCCTAAACATCATGGGGACCTCAGGACAGCTGGGTCCCCAGTCACAGACTAGTTCACACAGTCTGGTCCCAGCTGATCCTCCCTGACCAGACCAGACTGGGCTAGGAGGATAAAGACCCAAATCTCTTTTCTTTATCCTACTGTGAAATTGCAAAGAAAAACTCTTCTTTGCTCTGTCCAGTTGACACTTTGTCAGCTCTTGGAGTCACCAGGGACAGGCCAGGGCCTGGAAAGCAGGGTCATTTCCAGGGGATAGGGACGAGGTAGGGACAGTAACTATCCCCATGTGTCCACCCAGCTGTGCAATCCCTGTG
Source organism: Piliocolobus tephrosceles (assembly GCF_002776525.5). NCBI lineage: Eukaryota > Metazoa > Chordata > Mammalia > Primates > Cercopithecidae > Piliocolobus > Piliocolobus tephrosceles. Next base: position 88,032,743 of record NC_045442.1, on the reverse strand, counting down.
GGCTGCTCCCTTCCCAGGACTGGCCGGCTGGGCTGAGGCAGTTTGAGGGGTGTCCCCTGGTTCTTCAGATTCATGGTCAGCCTCTTGCTATGGCAAGGCTGGGGAGGGCTCGTTTTACACAGACCCTTCCTGACACTCAGTGCCCCACCCCACCTGCCCATGCATTCTAGAATCAGCTCTACAGCTTGTTGTGCTTCAACTCTGTGAGAGGAGAGGTGTCCTGGTACTGGCACCACTGCTGCCTCCCCGCTCTCCCTGGGCCCTCCTCAGGACAGGGTTCTGGAGTGAGAAGTATATGTGCAGAACAGCCCCCAAGACAGGCTGCTGGAGCATCAGAACCTGTCACCTGAAGACCCATCTCACAGGCTGCTGTCAGGGCCAGAGGGCGGACACTGCAGGGGTGTCAGTGGGGGCTGCTCCACGGAAGCACTAGTGGCAGAGCCACTGGACTTCCTGAGCAGCTTCGGTCTGCTCTGTGATCTCTGCAAATCCCTGGACAGACATTTTTCTGGCGCTGCTGCTGAGGTTTGCTCAGCAGAGACGGCCCTGGCCGACAGCTGGAGATACGCAGGTAACAAATCACCTGCTGCAAGAACACTCAGAAAAATAAGAGTGAAGGAGGGAAAATAAAGTTCATTATCTTCTTACAAAATATGTGGAAATGTTTGAATGTGGAAAGTGCTACGGGGAACTGGATCCAGGCTGGTAAGTGTCCTGGAGTCTACACAGCATGGAGAACTTCCACAGGCCAAAGCATCCGTGTGGTGCTGGGCCGTTTCTCTGGCTCACCGTGGGGAATGGAAGAGCACCCAGACCTGTCTGGAGGGAAGTCCAGCAGTGCAAAGAGGCCCGAGAACTGCATTCTTCTCAAATCTCCATCCTGATTGTTAAAATGAGGCCCACCAGCTAGACTTCTCTTTTTCAAAGGAAAACAGTTTTCAAAATCACAAATATGGAAAGGAGAGCAAAAGGCAAGACGTATTCCATAGCGAGGACAATCGATTCCAAAGTTCTTACTGACTCCACTTTGAAGCCATCCAGAATAGGCAGATTGTAAGCGTCTATAACCAAATGCATTAGTTGAATTTAATTTAAACAGGAGAAAGAAGAAAAGAGTAATTTGCCCTTACGCTGCAATTTAAAAATATTGATCTGGAATTTTTTGGCAATTGCTTCGGTGTACCCCGACTATCCTGGTGTCTCCTTCTGCTAATGGAAAATAAAGATAGGCAGCCTCTTCTCAACAACTCCTGAGTGGCTTCCTGAGCTACTCAGACATTTCAAATGTGCTAATGTTTTTCCAAAGAGATAAAACTGGGTGGTCTGGAGGGGAAGCTAAGCTCTAGTTTACATTACTCTCCAGAGGGCAAACGACAGCCCTGCCGCCGCTGCCCTTCTCTCCCCCTCTTTGGCAATTCAGCTATTGAGGTCTTTCATTCCTTTTCAGATTTTCTCTAGACCATGTGGTGGTTCTCCTGGTGGAATTGAGTTATTTACTTGTAGGTAAGATTAAACCTTAAACTCAATTACCCGTAGAATTCCAATGGTTTAATTTGGGCAACTGTTGGAGTGAAGTGGACGTGTGAAAACAGTCCTGGAGACAGCCCATTTACAACTGATCAGACAGCAAACCAGCAGATGCCAGCCAGCCTGGTGTGGTGCTGCGCTCTCCATCCATGGACGCACCCCCAGCACCATGCACTTGCCTTGGAGGTGGGCTGGTGTTGGCGTTAAAGCTTAGGCATATTGGGGCTTGTCACCAGAAGGACTTGGGGGTGCTCATGTTTATTTTGGTTCCTGCCTTTCAATTAAAGTATAATACATTGTTCCATTTTTTCAGTCACTTGTTTAATTGTGAGATTATGGGCTATCATAAAACCTTCATTGCTCTCGTATTTCTTCTTGGCAAGGCAAAGAAAAGTTAATTTGGGATTAGCTCCAGAAGCATTTTGACGAGCCTTGCCACTATTTATCACTCCAAAGACACTGACAGCGCTAATGAATGTCTGGGTTTGTGTATCATTTTGTAAACACACAGTGCCCCCAAGGTGGTGCCAATTAAACTCCCAATGAAGGATTAATGAGGGCCCATCTGAAAGAGGCATTGGTCCCTTTTGACGATTTCCAGGAGGCTTGGCCTGAACACAGCAGCAGTATGTGTGGCTTGCGGGAGGAATCTGTCCCTTCATGACCCCCCACTGATGTGTGCGGGGGGGGGGGGGGCGGGGGCTTCTGCTCCCCAAAATGACATTGATCCCAGCTGCAGCTAAGAGTGTAGTGACGCGTGCAGGGCCCCGCACAGCCGGAGAAGAGGGCCGGTGCTGAGGCAGTCTCAGGCCAGCTGGAAACAGGGGTGGAGCTATCTGCCAAGGGAGGTGGGAGGAAAAAGATGAGGTGAACACCAGCTAGATTGCAAGGTGAGCTCTCACCTCAGCTGAGCAGGCCCAGGCTCCAGGGAGATGCAAGCGATCTGCCTTGGGCAATCAGTGAGACTGACAGATAGGGGTTCTGTTGGCTCTAGGCAGCTGGGTGACCTGTCACTCCACTCACAGGGAGGCAGCTGAAGGAGCTGTCTGTGCAGACTGTTTATTTTCAAACCTAGATTTATGTCTTGCTATTTGTTTGTAGTTCCTTCCTGTTAAAGTAACAATCTCAGACTTTGTCTCCCCATTCAGGCACCAAAGGACAAACAGCAATATTGTGTTGAAATGCTGTCAGAAGACTGAGAATCTGGGGTGGGGGCACCCTGGCCCCAGAAATCATGTGCAGGAACCAGCTCTTCATCCCACACAGAGTCACCAGTCAACACCTCTTAAAGCCATGCCCCTCAAGATCATTTTCTCTCCAATTTTAGGACAGAACAAAAAGTTGACTGAAAGTCAAGGTTCAACTGAAAGGTCTGATTCTCCCACACACATTTTACACAGAGTCCCACATGGCAAAGAAACAACCCAGCAGGATTGGACAGGTTGTGACCATTGCTGCTTTCCACCTTCCCTTTCCAACTTGAGGACACCAAGTCAGAGGCTCAGCTGCCTGCCAAAGTCGCCCAGCTACTGAAAGATGGCAAGGGAGGTGGAGCCCTGATGCCTCCAGGTCACTGCCCCCCAACTCCTGCAGGACCCTCAGCAAAGGCAGTGTTCTGTTCCCTAGGAACCCCACCCTGTGCCACACTACACCATCAGCCACGGTCTCTTCTGCATCCATCTAGAAAATACTGGTACTCATTTACACAAGTGACGCAGGAATATATTTTTGTTACAAACTAATCAAACAATATAATAGAGCAAAAAACAGAATTTTCATTTTGTCTTCTACAGTCTATCTCCTTTCTAAGTCTTTTAAAAAATGTTTAATATTCGCACATATCCACAAATGAGAATATGGGACAACTCTCCTTTCTCATATACTATTATGCCTTGGAGATTTTTTCCAACTTAACATATATAGATCACTCTTATTCTTTTCAAACTGTTGGGTAACTTATCACAATAGAAATATATTTTGATTTATCCATTCCCCCAATGATGGACATCCAGATTGCTTCCGTTATTTAAGTCAATATTTTACTGAGGTATAATTTTCATAGGGAAATATGCACAAATCATAAGAGTGCAGTTCAAAGAGAACACTCAGAGGCACATCAAGAAAGAGATTTTACAGAACTCCAGGGGCACCTCTCCTTCCAGCCACCCCTTGCTTCTCCTTGAGTGGCCACTGTGTTGACTTGCAATTCCCGTAGTGCCAAATTCCATTGTAAGGTTCAAGAGAAATGGTGACAGCCAGAACCCTTGTCTTATTCCCAACCTCAGAAGCTTTCAGTAGCATGCCAGATGTATGATGTATTCTCAATCAGACTAAGGAACTTCCTTTCTGTTTGAGCGTTCTTGCACAGTGTTGTCAGGACTCAGTGTTGAACTTTATTAAATATCCTTTCTGCATCTATGGCCTTGTGGATTCAGGATGGGTGGGCAAAGAACCTGTCTATGCTGGGCACCGCCTCGTTTGCAAACTCTGAAAGATACTGGAAACACACTCGGTCTTCCATAAATGTCTTTGTGAGATGTGAATCCTTAGTCTCTTCCTCTCCATCCACCCTAGTGGAGTTCTGTAGATAAAAGTACAAGCAAAATGAGTATGGGAACCACTGCAATCAATCTATCAGAAAAATACCAAATGAGGAGAAATCTAAGCAGAGAATTATAATTTGGGTAGGTGGTGTGATGGTCACTTTAGAGACAGTGGTCAGGGAAGACCTAAGGAAGTGAACTTGAAGCTAAGAACTGTAGAAAGGGAAGGAGCCAACTTGCAAATATCTGGTAGAATTTTCCAGAAAGAACAGAAAATGAAAAGACCTTGATAATGTGGGATTTGGAAGTAACAGTAAAAAGTTTTCATATTGATAAGAGTAGAATGGAAGGAAGTATTTAGCAAGAGAGTGAGATCTGTGAAGATTGTTTCTCATCTAAAAACAATCTTCACAGTAACATCCAGACTGATGTTTAATCCCATACTTGGGTACCACAACCTAGCCAAGCTGACAAAATTAACCACATGTAGTATGGGATCATATACTAATTTTGTGAGTTACTCTACTTTAAAAATTAAAGCCCAGCTACACTGTAGAATTCTCAAGTAATTCTCAGACAATATTACTGGCCTGCACAGAGTGATTTAACATTATAAAAATAAACAGCCTGGACCTAGTCAGTAGTGATTCCTTCACTTCTGTTTTCTTCTATTCTGACTTTCCTGGAACTTGAACCTGGAGGCCCAGTTGGCGGTGCTGGGCAGCGACCTCAACGCGGCACTCAGGCTTTGTTTGTGGGGTGGAGACAGAGCCTTGGGGCCCCTGGGCTGGTTGATTGTGTGCCCTTCTTCTGGGCCCTGGGAACTCTGAGAATAGAGTTACTTCTTTCCAGGACTGTTATTTATTGCATCTTTGGGGCAGGTTTATAGATGTGTTATTTGCTTGAACATTGTTATTTATTTTACAAAATTTCAGGCATATCCTGTGTGTCAGCACCATAAAACTATAAAAAATGTTTTAAATAAACAATGCTTGGCAGGAGGGGCCAAGATGGCTGAATAGAAACAGCTCCTGTCTGTAGCTTCCAGAAAGACCAATGCAGAAGGCAGGCGATTTCTGCATTTCCAACTGAGGTACTCAGTTCATCTCATTGGGACTGGTTAGGCGGTGGGTACAATCCACAGACAGTGAGCAGAAGCAGAGTGGGACGTTGCTTCACCCAGAAGTGCATGGAGCCGGAGGACCTCCCTCCCCTAGTCAAGGGACATGGTGAGGGACTGTGCTGCCTGCCCAGGGTACCATGCTTTTCCTATGGATTTTTGCAATCCTCGGATCAGGAGTTCCCCTCATGAACCTACACTACCAGGACCCCGGGTTTCAAGCACAAAACTGGGCAGCTGTTTGGGCATGCACCAAGCTGCAGGAGCTTTTTCGTAATCCAGCAGCACCTGGAACTCCAGTGAGACAGGATAACTGTCCACTCCCCGGGATAAAGGGCTGAAGAACCACTGGCTTGAAATTCTCGCTGGCAGTACAGCAGTCTGGAGTTGAGCTGGGACGTCTGAGTTTGGTGGGGGGAGGGGCGACCACCATTACTGTGGCTTTAGAGGCGGTTTTCCCCTGACAGTGCTAAGGAGGCTGGGAGATTTGGACTGGGCAGAATTCACCACAGCATGACAAAGTGGCTGTGGCCAGACTGCTTCTCTAGATTCCTCCTCACTGGGCAGGGCATCTCTTCAGAAAATCTAGCAGCTCCTCAGGGGCTTACAGATAAAACTCTCATCTCCCTGGGACAGAGCACTTGAGATGAGGGGCAGCATGGTCTCAGATTCTGCAGACTTAATCTCTCCTGCCTGCTGGCTCTGGAGAGTCTAGGTGATCTGGATGAGAGAGATTCCTTCAGCACAGCATGCCAGCTCCTCTAAGGGCCAGTCAGACTGCTTCCTTGGGTGGGTCCCTGACCCCTGCCTCCTGATTGGGTGAGACCTCCCAACGGGGATCTCTAGATACCTCATATAGGAGAGTTCCAGCTGACATCATGTCTGTGCCCTGCTGGGACGAAGCTTCCAGAGGAAGGGGCAAGGAGCAATCTTTGCTGTTCTGCAGCCTCCACTGGTGATACCCAGGCAAACAGGGTCTGCTGTGGACCTCCAGCAAAGTGTAGCAGACCCGTAGAAGAGGGGCCTGACTGTTAGAAGACAAAGTAACAAACAGAAAGCAACAACATCAACATCAACAAAAAAAGACCCCCACACAAAAGTCCCATCCAAAGGTCATCAGCCTCAAAGATCAAAGGTAGATAAATCCACAAAGATGAGGAAAAATCATTGCAAAATCGCTGAAAATTCCAAAAGCCAAAATACCTCTTCTCCAAATGATTGCAACTCCTCTCCAGCAAGGACACAAAACTGGATGGAGAACGAGATTGACGAATTGACAGAAGTAGGCTTCAGAAGGTGGGTAACAAAAAACTCCTCTTAGCTAAAGGAGTATGTTCTAACCCAATGCAATGAAGCTAAGAACCTTGATAAAGGGTTACAGAAAGTGCTAACTAGAAAAATCAGTTTAGAGAGGAACATAAATGACCTGGTGGAGCTGAAAAACACAGCACGAGAACTTCCTGAACCATACACAATTATCAATAGCCAAATCGATCAAGTGGAAGAAAGGATATAAGAGATTGAAGACCACCTTGCTGAAATAAGACACACAGACAAGATTGGAGAAAAAACATGAAAAGGAATGAACAAGCCACCAGAAAATATGGGTCTATGTGAAAAGAACAAACCTATGATTGATCGGTGTACCTGAAAGTGATGGGGAGAATGGAACCAAGTTGGAAAACACACTTCAGGATATTATCTAGGAGAACTTCCCCAACCTAGCAACACAGGCCGACATTCAAATTCAAATTCAACATTCAGATTTGGAACACCACTAAGATACTCCACAAGATCAACCCCAAAACACGTAATCATCAGATTCTCCAAGGTCGAAATGAAGAAAAAAATGTTAAGGACAGCCAGAGAGAAAGGTAAGGTCACCTACAAAGGGAAACCCATCAGACTAACATCGGATCTCTCTGCAGAAACTCTACAAGCCAGAAGAGAGTGGGGGCCAGTATTCAACATTCTTTAAGAAAAGAATTTGCAACCCAAAATTTCATATCCAGCCAAACTAAGCTTCATAAACAAAGAAGGAATAAAATCCTTTACAGACAAGCAAATGCTAAGGGATTTTGTCACCACCAGGCCTGCCTTACAAGAGCTCCTGAAGGAAGCACTAAATATGGAAAGAAAAAACTCATACTCGTCACTGCAAAAACACATCAAAGTATAAAGATCAGTGACACTATGAAGAAACTGCATCCACTAGTGTGCAAAATAACCAGTAGCATCACGATGACAGGATCAAATTCACACATAACAATATTAACCTTAAATGTAAATGGGCTAAATGCCCCAATTAAAAGACACAGACCAGCAAATTGAATAGAGTCAAGACCCATCAGTGTGCTGTATTCAGGAGACCCATCTCATGTGTATAGACACACATAAGCTCAAAATAAAGAGATGAAGGAATATTTACCAAGCAAATGGAAAGTAAAACAAAACAAACAAACAAAAAAAGCAGGGCTTGCAATTCTACTCTCTGACAAAACAGACTTTACACCAACAAAGATCAGAAAAAGACAAAGAAGGGCATTACGTAATGGTAAAGAGATCAGTGCAACAAAAAGAGCTAACTATGCTAAATATATATGCACTCAATGCAGGAGCACCCAGATTCATAAAACAAGTTCTTAAAGACCTACGAAGAGACAGACTTCCACACAATAATAATGGGAGACTTTAACACCCCATGGTCAATATTAGACAGATCAATGAGACAGAAAATTAATAAGGATATTCAAGACTTAAACTCAGCTCTGGATCAAGTGGACCTAATAGATATCTGCAGAACTCTTCACCTCAAATAAGTAGAATATACATTCTTCTCAGTGCCACATGGCACTTACTCTAAAATTGGCAACATAGTTGGAAGTAAAACACTCCTCAGCAAATGCAAAAGAACTGAAATCATAATAAACAGTCTCTCCAATCACACTACAATTAGAACTCAGGATAAAGAAACTCACTCAAAACCGCACAACTACATGGAAATTAAACAAACTGCTCCTGAATGACTCCTGGGTGAATAACAAAATCAAGGCAGAAATCAAGAAGTTCTTGGAAACCAATGAGAACAAAGAGACAATGTACCAGAATCTTTGGGACACAGCTGAAGCAGTGTGAAGAGGGAAATTTATAGCACTAAATGCCCACATTAGAAAGCTGGAAAAATCTCAAATCGACAGTCTAACATCGCAATGAAAAGAACTAGAGGGGGAAGAGCAAACAAATTCAAAAGCTAGCAGAAGACAAGAAATAACTAAGGTAAGAGAAGAACTGAAAGAGCTAGAGACATGAAAATCCCTTCAAAATATCAATGAAACCAGGAGCTGATGTTTTGAAAAAAATTAACAAAATAGATAGACCACTAGCTACAATAATAAAGAAGAAAAGAGAGAAGAATCAGATAGACACAATAAAAAATGATAAAAGGGATATTATCACTGATCCCACAGAAATACAAACTACCATCAGAGAATACTACAAACACCTCTACACAAATAACATAGAAAATCTAGAAGAAATGGATAAATTCCTGGACACATATACCCTCCCAAGACTAAACCAGGAAGAAATCGAATCCCTGAATAGACCAACAGCAAGTTCTAAAATTGAGGCAATAATTAATAGACTACCAACCAATAAAAGCCCAGGAGCAGACAGATTCACAGCCAAATTCTACCAGAGGTACAAAGAGGAGCTGGTATCACTCCTTATTAAACTATTCCAAACAATCGAAAAGGATGGACTCCTCCCTAACTCATTTTATGAGGTCAGCATCATCCTGATACCAAAACCTGGCAGAGAAACCACTGAAAAGAAAACTTTAGGCCAATATCCCTGCTGAACTTTGATGTGAAAATCCTCAATAAAATACTGGCAAACCAAATCCAGCAGCACATCAAATAGCTTATCCACCACAATCAAGTAGGCTTCATCCCTGGGATTCAAAGCTGGTTCAAATTACACAAATCAATAAATGTCATCCATCATATAAAGAGAACCAATGACAAAACCATATGATTATCTCAATAGACACAGAAAAGGCCTTCAGTAGAATTCAACATCCCTTCATGCAAAAAACTCTTAATAAACTAGGTATTGATGGAACATATCTAAAAATAATAAGAGCTATGTATGACAAACCTATAGCCAATATCAAACAGAAGGGGCAAAAGCTGCAAGCATTCCCTTTGAAAACCGGCACAAGACAAGGATGCCCTCTCTCATCACTTCTATTTAACATAGTATTGGAAGTCCTGGCCATGGCAATCAGGCAAAAAAGAAATAAAGGGTATTCAAATAGGAAAAGAGAAAGTCAAAATGTCTCTGTTTGCAGATGGCATGATTCTGTATTTAGAAAACCCCATTGTCTCAGCCCCAAAACTCCTTAAGCTGATAAGCAACTGTAGCAAAGTCTCAAGATACAAAATTATTGTGCAAAAATCACAAGCATTCCTATAGACAAGCAGAGAGCCTAATCATGAATGAACTCCTATTCACAATTGCTACAAAGACAATAAAATATCTAGGAATACAGCTTACAAGGGATGTGAAGGACCTCTTCAAGGAGAACTACAAACTACTGTTCAAGGAAGTAAGAGAGGACACACACAAGAGGAAAAACATTTCATGCTCACGGATAGGAAGAATCAACATCATGAAAATGGTCATACTGCCCAAAGTAATTTATAGATTCAGTGCTATTCCCACCAAACTATGATTGACATTCTCCAGAAAATTAAAAGAAACTATTTTAAATTTCATATGGAACCAAAAATGAGTCCATATAGCCAAGACAATCCTAAGCAAAAAGAACAAAGCTGGAGGCGTCACACAACCTGACTTCAAACTATTCTACAAGGCTATAGTAACCAAAACAGCATGGTACTGGTACCAAAACAGATATATAGACCAGTGGAACAGAACAGAGACCTCAGAAATAACACCACACATCTACAACAATCTTACCTTTGACAAACCTGACAAAAGCAAATAATGGGGAAAGATTCCTATTTAATAAATGGTGCTGGGAAAACTTCCTAGCCATATGCAGAAAACTGAAACTGGACCCCTTCCTTATACCTTACACAAAAATTAATTAAAGATGGATTAAAGACTTAAATGTAAAACCCAAAACTATAATAATCCTAGAAGAAAACCTAGGCTATACCATTCAGGACATAGGCATGGGCAAAGACTTCATGAATAAAACACAAAAAGCAATTGCAACGGAAGCCAAAATTGACAAATGGGATCTAAATAAACTAAAGAGCTTCTGCACAGCAAAGAAACTAGCATCAGAGTGAATAGGCAACCTACAGAATGGGAGAAAATGTTTGTAATCTACCCATCTGACAAAGGTCTAATATCCAGAATCTGCAAGGAACTTAAACAAATTTACAAGAAAAAAACAACCCCATCAACAAGTGGGCAAAATATATAAACAGATACTTCTCAAAAGAAGACATTTATGTGGCTAAAAAACATATGAAAAAAGCTCATTATCACTGATCATTAGAGAAATGCAAATCAAAACCACAATGATATACCATCTCACACTAGTCAGAGTGACGATTATTAAAAAGTCAGGAAAAACTAGATGCTGGCAAGGCTGTGGAGAAATGGGAGCACTTCTGCAATGTTGGTGGGAATATAAATTAGTTCAAACATTGTGGAAGACACTGTGGTGATTCCTCGAGGATCAAGAACCAGAAATACCATTTGACCCAGCAATCTCATTACTGGGTATATACCCAAAGAAATATAAATCAGTCTACTGTAAAGACACAGGTTCACCTATGTTTACTACAGCACTATTTACAATAGCAGTGACATGGAATCAACCCAAATGCTCATCAATAATAGACTGGATAAAGAAAATCTGGTACCTGTACACCATGCAATACTATGCAGCCATAAAAAGAATGAGAACATGTCCTTTTTCAGGACATGAATGAAGCTGGAAGCCATCATCCTCAGCAAACTAACACAGGAGCAGATAACCAAACACCGCATGTTCTCACTCATAAATGGGAGTTGAACAATGAGAACACATGGACACAGGGAGGAGAACAACACACACGGGGGCCTGTCAGAGGGTGTGGGGCGAGGGGAGGGAGAGCATTGGGACAAATATCTAATGCATTCAGGGCTTAAAATCTAGATGACGGGTTCATAGATGCAGCAAACCACCATGGCACATGTATACCTATGTAACACACCCGCACATTCTGCACATGTATCTCTGAACTTAAAGTAAAATTTTAAAAAAATGCTTATGGACTCTGATTCATAGAAAGATACATATTAAAGGAGAATTCATAAACTTCTAAGATCCAATATTTACATTTTTGTAGAGGTAAAAAATGAGGCCAACAGACTGGAAATGTTCAACATTACATGAATGTAACATGGCCAGGTCACTACTCAGTTCTGTGTTTTCTGGCATTAGGAATGCTGCTTATTATTCATATAATGATCATGCACATTATTCTCACAGTATAGTAAGGGCCCCGATCCACAGGGGTGTGAAGCTTCAAAGGCAAGGGCCTAGAGCTCACGGTGAGTGCCGAAGGATGGCGCACAGCCTGGGACAGTGTGGCTTTTACTCCATGCCGGCCTGTCCTTGCTTCTTCCTTTCACACTCAATCAAAGGTGGTCTCCCACAAACAGACGTCATTCCTGTTAGGGGTCAAGTGATATTGTGATGAGATTAGGTGGTGTTTTAACTGAACAGAAATGCTCAAACTCTGTCCCATAACACAGCTGCGCCTCTCTGGAAAAACCTAGAGGGCAATACACACTCAAGGATGTACCTTCAAGAAGTATGTTGGCTCACAGGCTCCTGTTCAGGATTGCCTGGGCAAGGGAGGCAGAGCATCCTCCTCCTCCATGGAGCCCAAAGACCCTAGAGAACCATGAGAAATGGAAGAAAGCCATAAGAAGGCAGAAGGTGCCTGAGACACTGGTTAATGACATATGGGCTGGCAGAATTAGGGCACCTGCAGGGAGAGGAGGGAAGAAGGGTGGGACAGAGGGAAGGGTGGAGCAAGGGAGGTAAGGGCAATACCAGGCACTGCAGAGACTGACAAATGCATGTGGTACATGGGGCATGAGGCCTAAGCTGGCACAAATCAGAGATGACACATAGATATTAGGTTCTTTAAAAGGACCATGAGGAAGAGGCAAAATTGGAGAACCTCAGGAAGAAGTAATTGAGCACTAATTGAAGACAGGTTCACCTGTCTGCACAAATTAGGGTCAGAAGTTCATCTCCCAAAACTCTTTTAGAACATTAAGATGACTTGCTTGTGAAAAGCAAAGAGGAATATCTTGATGTGACCTCTTCCTTCCAGAGGTGGCCCTGGGAAAGCACATTTATTAGCCGCCTCCTCTTTAACTTGTCCCGGTTGTCCGACATCTGTCCTCTGTGCCTTGCTTGTTGGAAATTCTCACCTGCTTAGATGGCTCTTACACACACACACACACACACACACACACACACAGGCCTCCTTGGAAAGGGAAGTGGGGGAATTGATGCCAGATGTGCACATGCACCACAGGATGGATGTGTTGGGATACTAGCTTGTCTCTGCACACCTCGTAACGAGCGGCTCTTTCCTTTGGGGCTGGCCATCTGTGACTCGGTGACAGTGGACTGGTTCTGCCTTGTCAGCCTTACCTTCATCGGACCAAGTCATACACTCAATTACCTGGCTGGGTTTTCTCCTCTGTGCATTAAAGAGAGATGCCCTCAGACTGTATCCTAGAAGGAAGGGCTGGACATTAGAAATGTGGGCAGATGGGAGGTGACTTGCTCCTTTTATCTCAGAAATTGGCAATAAATCTGTTTTGGCCTTCTCATCCCTATGTATTTGAATTTGGAAATGTAAAGCTCTCTTTGGAAAAAAATTGGTAGGGAGCAGGTGGAAGTGGAGTTGCAGAGCTGGATGGAGGCAGCCCCTATTAAGTAGACTAACTGACTATCATTACTACGTGGACAATCATTTATTCTTTTTTTAAGATTAATAAATGTGGTGCCATTTTCCTTCTAAAAATATTTTTGTTATGGTGAAATATTGACTACAACCTAAGTTTCTAGCAATGGAAGGTTAGGAACCTATGTATGCACTTTGGTCGCATTTGTGCATTTGCTTGTTTCTGTTCCTTCTTCTTAGGTGAGGTCTAACATACATTCATTTCAATGAGCAAAGGGAAATGATCCTAAAGGTACAGCTCAATAAATTCATATATATATATATATATATACACACACACACACACACACACACACACACACACACACACATATATATATAACCACTTCCCAGACCTCTTAGAACATTTCTCCTCAAAGTTGTCATTGTGCATTCCCCAGACCATATACTCCTTCTTTCAGGGATCACCTATTCTGTCTCCAACCACCATTGATTAGTTTTAACTGCTGTTAACCATCATATAAAAAAATTATAGAGGATGTACATTGCTGTGCCTAGTTCCATTTGCTCAGTATGGTGCCTGTGAGACTTATTCATGTATTCATATAGCAGTGATATGTTCTGAGTCATTTCCAGATTTAGACTACTTTATGTATTTAAAGCTGCTGCAAACATTCTTATGCAAGTACTCTGATTGATAGATGCAATCATTTCCCTTGGGCCGTTTAATTTTAACCTATCTGTCTCTCATATTTAAAACATGCCTCTTTTAAAGGGCGTATACTTGAGTTTTTTTTTTAATCAGGTTTGGAAATTTCAACCTTTTAATTGAAGTGCTTAGATCATTTATATTTAACATCATCACTGATATAATTGGGTGTAGGGCTTTCGTTTTGGTATTTGCTTTCTAATTATTGTATCCATACTTTTTTATTTGACTCTACTTTCCAGACTTCTATTGGATGAATCAAGTTTTTTCATATTTTATTTCCTCTCCTTTACCAGATTTCTAGTTTTATATTTGTTGCATTGTTCTTTTAGTGATTATCATGAATATTTTAATACATATCCTTGAAATATTGTAATCTACCTCAAATTAATACTTTTATTGTGTTGAAAATAATGCACACCTTTTAACTGTTATCTATATATATTTCCTCCACTGTTTGTGCTATTGTTGTCATGCATTTTGCTTCACAAATGTGATGGACCCCACAGGACACTGTTATTGTCATTACTTTAGTCAATATTCTTTTGTGTTTTACCCCATTTTACTATTTCTGGTAATCTTTATCCTTTTTAGCACTTCCATCTGAGATCATTTTCCTCCAGACTGAAAATTTTTGTTTAATATTTCAGTTATTACAGATTTCATGGTAAATTCTGCCAGGATTTGTTCACATGGAAATATCTTTATTTACCCATTATTTGTGGAGCTTGTTTTTACTGAGAATACATGTCTTATTTAGTAGTCACCTCCCCCAATACACACCCCACATTCTTTTAAAGATGGTTTTCCCCTGTCTTCTGACAAATGCATTCATTTGAAAAGTCATTTGCCAATCTTAATATTGGCCCTTTGCAAGTAATAAATGTAACCTTTCTCCTGGCTGCTTTAAATTTTTTGTTTCACTCTGTGTGTGCGGTTATCCAAAGCTTAACTATTTTTCACCCTGTATCTGGGATTATCCAAAGCTTGATTTGCCCGGTTGTTGGCTTTCTTTTTTCCTTTTCCTTTTTTGAAACTGCTTAAGCTTTGGCTTAACTATCTTAAATCTGTAGTCTGATATCTTACACCAGATTTTGAAAATTTTAGTTCGTCTCTTGTTTTTGCCTGTTCTCTCTCTCCATACCTTCTGAACTCAAATTAGATCACCTGAAAGCTTTCCTAATGTCTCTTACAGTCTGTTCTCTATTTTCAATCTTTTTTCTTCTTTCTATTTCAGTGTGGATGTTTTCTATTTACCTGTTTTTTAGTTCATTATTTCTCTCTTCTGCTCTGCCCAGCCTGCTCTTACATGGACTCAATGAATTCTGAAGTTTAGGTATTGTGTCCTGAATTTTTATAATCACAATTTGATCCTCTTATATATCACAATGTTCTTTCAGACTTTCCATCTTTCACCCATTTTGTTCAATTTTTCTTTTCTTTGTATAATTATAATAGCTATTTCATTGTTCTTGATTTTTATTATGATTGTCAGTCATATTTTTCTCCTAGTTATCTGTCTCCTTTTAAAAAATTAACGCCAGACATTGTATATAAAATGACTTTGGAGAACAAAATTGACCATTTTCCTCAGAATGTTCGTTTTTTCCTCAGTTAGACAGACAATATGAATGAATGATCACTTCACTCTAATCATAAATTGTGCTGTGTCAGGGCAAGACTGCTGTTTTAGTGAGAACAGGTCAACCTCTATTTTCTTTATGGTTAATCTAACTCAGCCACATTTTACATATCATACAATTCATTAATTCCAAGTGTATATTGTAATAATATAGGGATTTATTGACACACTTTTAATTTTTTCTATTGATCTATACTTCTATCCTTATGCCAGTATCACACTGTCTTGATAACTCTACCAGTAAGTTTGCAAATCAAGAAGTGATAGTATTTCAACTTCATTCTCTTTCAAAATTATTTCAGACATTCTGGGTTTTCACATTGTTATATACATTTCAAGATCTATTTGTAAGCTTCTGCCAAAGCCTGCTGGAATTTTGATATGAATTTCCTGTAGATCAATTTGTGAAGAATTCCAATCTTAACAATATTGACTCTTCCTATCTATAAACATGGAATATTTTTCTATTTATTTAGTCCTTCTATAATTTTCCTTAAAAATATGTTGCAATTTTTGTTTTTATTTTTTATTATACTTTAAGTTCTAGGGTACATGTGCACAACGTGCAGGTTTGTTACATATGTAAACATGTGCCATGTTGGTGTGCTGCACCCATTAGCTGGTCATTTACATTAGGTATATCTCCTAATGCTATCCCTCTCCACTCCCCGCTCCCCACAACAGGCCCCGGTGTGTGATGTTCCCCTTCCCAAGACCAAGTGATCTCATTGTTCAATTCTCACCTATGAGTGAGAACATGCAGTGTTTGGTTTTCTGTTCTTGCAATAGTTTGCTGAGAATGATGGTTTCCAGCTGCATTAATGTCCCTACAAAGGACATGAACTCATCCTTTTCTATGGCTGCATAGTATTCCATGGTGTATATGTGTCACATTTTCTTAATCCAGTCTGTCACATGGACATTTGGGTTGATTCCAAGTCTTTGCTATTGTGAATAGTGCTGCAATAAACATACATGTGCATGTACCTTTATAGCAGCATGATTTATAATCCTTTGGGTATATCCCCAGTAATGGGATGGCTGGGTCAAATGGTATTTCTAGTTCTAGATCCTTGAGGAATTGCCACACTGTTTTCCACAATGGTTGAACTAGTTTAAAGTCCCACCAACAGTGTAAAAGTGTTCTTATTTCTCCACATCCTCTCCAACACCTGTTGTTTCCTGACTTTTGAATGACTGCCATTCTAACTGGTGTGAGATGGTATCTCATTGTGGTTTTGATTTGCATTTCTCTGATGGCCAATGATGATGAGCATTTTTTCATGTGTCCGTTGGCTGTATGAACGTCTTCTTTTGAGAAGTGTCTGTTCATATCCTTTGCCCACTTTTTGATGGGATTGTTTGTTTTTTCCTTGTAAATTTGTTTGAGTTCTTTGTAGGTTCTGGATATTAGCCCTTTGTCAGACGAGTAGATTGCAAAACTTTTCTCCCATTCTGTAGGTGGCCTGTTCACTCTGATGGTAGTTTCTTTTGCTGTGCAGAAGCTCTTTAGTTTAATTAGATCCCATTTGTCAATTTTGGCTTTTGTTGCCATTGCTTTTGGTGTTTTAGACATGAAGTTCTTGCCCATGCCTATGTCCTGAATGGTATTACCTAGGTTTTCTTCTAGGGTTTTTATGGTTTTAGGTCTAACATTTAAGTCTCTAATCCATCTTGAATTAATTTTTGTATGAGGAGAAAGGAAAGGATCCAGTTTCAGCTTTCTACTTATGACTAGCCAATTTTCCCAGCACCATTTATTAAATAGGGAATCCTTTCCCCATTTCTTGTTTTTGTCAGGTTTGTCAAAGATCAGATGGCTGAAGATATGTGATATTATTTCTGAGGGCTCTGTTCTGTTCCATTGGTCTATATCTCTGTTTTGGTACCAGTACCATGCTGTTTTGGTTACTGTAGCCTTGTGGTATAGTTTGAAGTCAGGTAGCGTGATGCTTCCAGCTTTGTTCTTTTGGCTTAGGATTGTCTTGGCTATGCAGGGTCATTTTTGGTTCCATATGAACTTTAAAGCTGTTTTTTCCAATTCTGTGAAGAAAGTCATTGATAGCTTAATGGGGATGGCCTTGAATCTGTAAATTACCTTGGGCAGTACGGCCATTTTCACGATATTGATTCTTCCTATCCATGAGCATGAAATGTTCTTCCATTTGTTTGTGTCCTCTTTTATTCCTTTGAGCAGTGGTTTGTAGTTCTCCTTGAAGAGGTCCTTCACATCCCTTGTAAGTTGGATTCCTAGGTATTTTATTCTCTTTGAAGCAATTGTGAATGGGAGTTCATTCATGATTCGGCTCTCTGTTATTGGTGTATAAGAAAGCTTGTGATTTTTGCACATTGATTTTGTATCCTGACACTTTGCTGAAGTTGCTTATCAGCTTAAGGAGATTTTGGGCTGAGACAATGGGTTTTTCTAATATACAATCATGTCTTCTGCAAACAGGGACAAGTTGACTTCTCATTTCCTAATTGAATACCCTTTATTTCTTTCTCTTGCCTGATTGCCCTGACCAGAATTTCCAACACTATGTTGAATAGGAGTGGTGAGAGAGGGCATCCCTGTCTTGTGCCAGTTTTCAAAGGGAATACTTCCAGTTTTTGCACATTCAGTATGATATTGGCTGTGGGTTTGTCATAAATAGCTCTTACTATTTTGAGATACGTTCCTTCAATACTGAACTTATTGAGAGTTTTTAGCATGAAGGGCTGTTGAATTTTGTCAAAGGCCTTTTCTGCATCTATTGAGACAATCATGTGGTTTTGGTCTTTGGTTCTGTTTGCATGTTGGATTACGTTTATTGATTTGTGTATGTTGAATCAGCCTTGCATCCCAGGGATGAAGCCCACTTGATCATGGTGGATAAGCTTTTTGATATGCTGCTGGATTTGGTTTGCCAGTATTTTATTGAGGATTTTTGCATCAATGTTCATCAGGAATATTGGTCTAAAATTCTCTTTTTTTGTTGTGTCTCTGCCAGGCTTTGGTATCAGGATGATGTTGGCCTCATAAAATGAGTTAGGGAGGATTCTCTCATTTTCTATTGATTGGAATAGTTTCAGAAGGAATGGTACCAGCTCCTCCTTGTACCTCTGGTAGAATTCAGCTGTGAATCCATCTGCTCCTGGACTTTTTTTGGTCAGTAGGCTATTAATCATTGCCTCAGTTTCAGAGCCTGCTATTGGTCTATTAAGGGATTCAACTTCTTCCTGGTTTAGTCTTGAGAGAGTGTATGTGTCCAGGAATTTATCCATTTCTTCTAGGTTTTCTAGTTTATTTGCATAGAGGTGTTTATAGTATTCTCTGATGGTAGTCTGTATTTCTGTGGGGTCAGTGGTGATATCCCCTTTATCATTTTTTGTTGTGTCTATTTGATTCTTCTCTCTTTTCTTCTTTATTAGTCTTGCTAGCGTTCTATCAATATTGTTGATTTTTTCAAAAAACCAGCTCCTGGATTCATTGATTTTTTGGAGGGTTTTTTGTGTCTCTATCTCCTTCAGTTCTGCTCTGATCTTAGTTATTTCTTGCCTTCTGCTAGCTTTTGAATGTGTTTGCTCTTGCTTCTCTAGTTCTTTTAATTGGGATGTTAGGGTGTCAATTTTAGATCTTTCCTACTTTCACTTGTGGGCATTTAGTGCTATAAATTTCCCCTAGACACTAAATGTGTTCCAGAGATTCTGGTATGTTGTATCTTTGTTCTCATTGGTTTCAAAGAACATCTTTATTTCTACCTTCATTTCGTTATGTACCCAGTAGTCATTCCGGAGCAGTTTGCTCAGTTTCCATGTAGTTGAGTGGTTTTGATTGAGTTTCTTAGTCTTGAGTTGTAGTTTGATTGCACTGTGTTCTGAGAGACAGTTTGTTATAATTTCTGTTCTTTTACATTTTCTGAGGAGTGTTTTACTTCCAATTATGTGGTCAATTTTGGAATAAGCATGATGTGGTGCTGAGAAGAATGTATATTCTGGTGATTTGGGGTGGAGAGTTCTGTAGATGTCTTTTAGGTCTGCTTGGTGCAGAGTTGAGTTCAATTCCTGGATATCCTTGTTAACTTTCTGTCTTGTTGATCTGTCTAATGTTGACAGTGGGTGTTAAAATCTCCCATTATTACTGTATGGGAGTCTAAGTCTCTTTGTAAGTCTCTAAGGACTTGCTTTATGAATCTGGGTGCTCCTGTATCGGGTGCATATATATTTTGAATAGTTAGCTTTTCTTGTTGAATTGATCCCTTTACCATTATGTAATGGCTTTCTTTGTCTCTTTTGATCTTTGATGGTTTAAAGTCTGTTTTATCAGAGACTAGGATTGCAACCCCTGCTTTTTTTTTTTTTTTTTTTTTTTCCATTTGCTTGGTAGATCTTCCTCCATCCCTTTATTTTGAGCCTGTGTGTGTCTCTGCATGTGAGACGGGTCTCCTGAATACAGCAAACTGATGTGTCTTGACTCTTTATCCAATTTGCCAGTCTGTGTCTTTTAATTGGGGCATTTAGCCCATTTCCATTTAGGGTTAATATTGTTATGTGTGAATTTGAACCTGTCATGATGTTAGCTGGTTATTTTGTTTGTTAGTTGATGCAGTTTCTTCCTAGCATCGAAGGACTTTATATTTTGGCATGTTTTTGCAATGGCTGGTACCTGTTGTTCCTTTCCATGTTTAGTGCTTCCTTCAGGATCTCTTGTAGGGCAGGCCTGGTGGTGACAAAATCTCTAAGCATTTGCTTATCTTTAAAGGATTTTTTTTCTCCTTCACTGATGAAACTTAGTTTGGCTGGATATGAAATTCTGGGTTGAAAATTCTTTTCTTTAAGAATGTTGAATATTGGCCCCACTCTCTTCTGGCTTGTAGAGTTTCTGCTGAGAGATCTGCTGTTAGTTTCTGCTGAGAGATCTGCTGTTAGTCTGATGGACTTTCCTATGTGGGTAACCGAACCTTTCTCTCTGGCTGCCCTTAACATTTTTTCCTTCATTTAAACTTAGGTGAATCTGACAATTATGTGTCTTGGAGTTGCTCTTCTCGAGGAGTATCTTTGTGGCATTCTCTGTATTTCCTGAATTTGAATGTTGGCCTGCCTTGCTAGGTTGGGGAAGTTCGCCCGGATAATATCCTGCAGAGTGCTTTCCAACTTGATTCCATTCTCCTTGTCACTTTCAGGCACACCAATCAGATGTAGATTTGGTCTTTTCACATAATCCCATATTTCTTGGAGGCTTTGTTCATTTTTTTTTTACTCTTTTTTCTCTACACTTCTCTTCTCGCTTCATTTCATTCATTTGATCTTCAATTACTGATACTCTTTCTTCCAGCTGATTGAGTCAGTTACTGAAGCTTGTGCATTTGTCACGTAGTTCTCGTGTCATGGTTTTCATCTCTATCAGTTCGTTTATGGACTTCTCTGCATTGATTATTCTAGTTATCCATTCTTCCATTCTTTTTTCAAGGTTTTTAGTTTCTTTGCACTGGGTACATAGTTCCTCCTTTAGCTCTGGGAAGTTTGATCAACTGAAGCCTTCTTCTCTCAACTCATCAAAGTCATTTTCCATCCAGCTTTGTTCCGTTGCTGGCAATGAACTGTGTTCCTTTGGAGGGGAAGATGTGTTCTGATTTTTTGAATTTCCAGTTTTTCTGCACTGCTTTTTCCCTATCTTTGTGGTTTTATCTGCCGTTGATTATGGTCTTTGATGATGGTGATGTACTGATGGGGTTTTGGTTTGGGTGTCCTTTCTGTTTGTTAGTTTTCCTTCTAACAGTCAGGACCCTTGGCTGCAGGTCTGTTGGAGTTTGCTTGAGGTCCACTCCAGACCCTGTTTGCCTGGGTATCAGCAACGGAGGCTGCAGAAGATAGAATTTTGCCAAACAGCAGGTGTTGCTGTCTGATTGTTGCTCTGGAAGCTTTGTCTCAGAGGTGTACCCAGCCATGTGAGGTGTGAGGTATCAGTCTGCACCTAGTGGGGGATGTCTCCCAGTTAGGCTACTCAGGGGTCAGGGACCCACTCGAGCAGGCAGTCTGTCCGTTCTCAGATCTCACCCTCCATGCTGAGAGAACTACTGCTCTCTTCAAAGCTGTCAAACAGGGACATTTACATCTGCAGAGGTTTCTGCTGCTTTTTGTTTAACTATGCCCTGTCCCCAGAGGTGGAGTCTACAGAGGCAGGCAGGCCTCCTTGAGCTGCGGTGGGATCTATCCAGTTTCAGCTTCATGGTGGCTTTGTTTACCTACTAAAGCCTCAGCAATGGTGAGGCCCCTCCCCCAGCCTCTCTGCTGCCTTGCAGTTAGATCTCAGACTGCTGTGCTAGCAATAAGGGAGGCTTTGTGGGCATGGGACCCTCTGGACCAGGCATGGGATATAATCTCCTGGTGTGCCGTTTGCTAAGACCCTTGGTAAAGCGCAGTATTAGGGTGGGAGTTACCCGATTTTCCAGGTGTTGTGGGTCTCAGTTTCCCTTGGCTAGGAAAAGGAATTCCCTTTCCCTTTGCACTTCCCAGGTGAGGCAATGCCTCACCCTGCTTCAGCTCTTGCTGTTTGGGCTACACCCACTGAGCAGCACCAACTGTCCAACACGCCCCAGTGAGATGAAACGTGTACCCAGTTGAAAATGCGGAAATCACCCATCTTCTGTGTTGCTCATACTGGAAGCTGGAGGCTGGAGCTCTTCCTATTCGGCCATCTTGGGTGCCCTGGACCTGCAATTTTTAAATGTATAAATATAATATTTTTTTGGTAAGCAGATTTTTAAGTATTTTATTCCTTTTTATTTATTATGAAACAGATTGTATTCTTTTGTTTTTGGATTTTGACTGCACTTATTTAGTGAACCTAGAGATAAGCCAAAGAAATAATGCAAGTCAACATTACAAATTGTATTCTTAATTTTATATTTATTTATGTATTGGAGGAATACATCTAATTTTTGTATATTGATATTGTATCCTTCAACCATGCTTTCCTTGTAAAAGTACAGTTCTACATGTTTCTGTATGTGTACGTGTGTGTGTTTGTGAATTTCTTAGGATTTTTCTACATATATACATCATCTTGTATGTAGAAGAACATTATTACTTCTTCCTTTCCAATATGAATGCCTTCTGTTTCTTTTCCCTGCATGACTACCCTGTCTAGAATCTCCAGTACATTGCTGAATAAAAGAGGTGAGAGTTGCCATCCTGTCTTTGTTCCTAGTATCAGAGCAAAAACTTTCAGTCTTTCACCATTAAGTACAATGTTCTCTTTAGGTTTTGCATAGATGCCCTTTATCAGGTTGAGAAAGTTTTTCTTCTCTTCCAAGTTTGTTGAGGGTTTTGGTCATAAATCAGTGTTGCATAATGGTAATTGTTTTTTTCTGTGACTATTGAGATAATCATGTGTGGTTTTTCCTTCCATTCTACTAATACGGTTTATAACATTAGTTAATTTTTGGATGTTCAACCAATCTTGCCATTTGGGATACATCCTTCATGGCCATGGTGTAAAATGGTCTTTCGTATGTTCTCGATTTGACTTGCTAATATTTTTCAAGAAGTTTTATGCTGTGTTCATGAGGGAATTGGTATGCAATATTATTTTCTTGTGATATCTTTATCCAGCTTTTGTAACAGGATAATAATAGTTTCATAAAATAAGTTGGGAAGTGTTCCTTCCTCCTTTATTTTGTAGAGGAAGTTGTGCATTGAGTAAAACATTATTTCTTCTTTAAATGCGTGGTTGATTTGCCACTGAAGCCCTCTGAATACTCACCTATCCCTCTCCCACGACTGCTGTTACTGCTTATATGTTTAGTGACTTGACTGTTCCAGTAAAGTTTACCTTCCTCACAGTGTGAAACCTGTGATGTTTCTCAGAGAATGAAGTCTAGGGATACACACAGACTAGATTTTAGTAGTGTTCCTGTTGGCTCCTGTGTGCTAAGTTGTCTGCTTCTGTTAGTACCACAGTCAGCAGCTAGCCTTCACTAATTGCAGGCTAATTTCTGTACTGTTCTCAACAACGGCTGGGGTATAAATTGCTTCATAGTCTGATTTGATTATTTTGGGCCCCTTTGGGGCCAAAAACTTGGGGTAGTTTTTGAGGTTTCTTTTGACTCCTGGGGGCCTTCTCATGTCTGCCTGTTTCCCAGTTGTCTCTGATGAACTAGTTGGTGTATGGCTTAGCTTGTTGCTCTATAGAGCCATCACCCTCTACTCAATTGCCTTAGCTTCCCCACACTCAGTTCCAAAATCATTTCATTTCCTTTGAAGAAAGCCTCAGAGATCTCTGTTCTTATGGCCTGCCTTCTCCTGGAAAACCATCACTGAATCAATGTCCTGGAGCTGGGAACAAGCACAGTGTCACCCTTCTCTCTGAATGACACACTGTTTCAGAGGCAGAGCACTGGGTAGTTGTCTCTGGTCTTCTCAGTTTGCCTCTCCCAGTGTGAAAGTGTTGCCTGTGAGCCTGCTGGGTGAGCATAGTATGGAACTCCAGTGTTCTTGGTCTCCTCTGCCTGAGATAGGGCCTCTATCTTGTGAGTGCAGTCTTGATGGAGGAAGGGAGCAATCGCTCTCTCAGTCACACTCACATGGAATTTATTCTCCACAACACAAATGGGAGTGGGGTAATAAAAACTGCTGGCAACTTGCTCTTTCCAGGGAAATACTGTAGCCTTTGATTGGAAGCTGGGGTAAAGGGAGCCCCATCTTCTTAGCCACAGCTTCCCATAGAGAATTGAGCTCAGGGGAAGGAGTGGGTGGTGACTCAAGTGTCACAGACTCTCACTGTTCTAGCTGAGATTTAGTAGATCTGCTTCCATAAGTGTTTCTTCATTTGCTGTATGCTCTAAGAACAATTTCAAAAGACTTTAGTTGGTCGCTTTTTAAAATACTCTCAACAGTTGTAACTGTTTCATTGGAAAGCATGTTGACAGAGCTTCCTCACACCACCATTCTGGAAGAGAGATAATACCTTGGAAAATGTCTAACTAGAACAGCAGAGCTTTGAATACGTTCTTGGTGTAAATAATACATACATTTGTAGAGAGTATTAAAAAATTGAAGAGTAAACTTTTCCGAAGTATCTTCCTGTATGTCCTCTCCTTTAATCATCACTGCCCTGAGATAGGTATGGCTAATAGTATTTTTCACCTTTTTGCAAATAAGAAGACAGTGACAGTGACAGAAATAGGCATGAAGAAATAACTCAATGTAGAGGTAGATTATAATTCAGTCCTTTGAGGTCTCACCTTCCAAGTAGTTCCTCAGTGAAAACCACACACCCACATCACAAAACAGCACCCTACATTCTAAGGCAGGCTAACGGAGCCAGGATGTGAATTCTTGGACACACATTACAGACAAGTATCCTCTATATCTATTCTGAGTCTTAAGCATGTAATAAGATGATATAGAGAAATAATTACTGATGTTATAGTTCTCATTACTGGGTTCAAAGGAGGCAATAGAGAAAAGGGATAGGAAATTATCGTGGATTATAGGTTCAAAAGGTAGTGAAAGAAACAATGCATTTGACATTTCTAAAAGTGATATAATTTTGGGAATAATGAAACGTTTCTATTATTATTCCTCTAGGAAAACTTGAAACTTGTATGATAAGAATCCCTAAGAGTAGATGGGAAAGGTGCAGCCTCATCATGGTGGGTTCATTTTCATTGTATAATTTTATTTACTTGCTCAGAAATCCTCCTTCAACACTTCCAAAGAAGCTCAATTAAGATGATCTGGAAGTGAACTTAGTTTCCTGATGCCAAAACTCAGTGAGTTGACAGTATGCATAGTTAGAGATGGCTCCCGCAGTGCAAGTGCTATCAAGGGAGACAAGTTCAGGAATTTCTTCTTCTCCCTTTTGCCAAAGATGAGACTTTATGTGGGGCTTACAGGAAATTGGATACAGAATATGTGCTACAGTGGAATAAGGAATTTCCACACAGTTGTCAGAAATAATGGCAAAAATAAGAGCAGAGAGCTCCTGCAGCTGTGGTTTGATCATTGAGCTTTGAGGACATGGATGACCATATTCCAGTCCCATCACCAGGGAGACTGACCTACAGTCTTTGTGAAGATGTACAGACTAGAGCTGGCTCAAGAGCAGGACCAAGCATGTGTGGAAGGGGCTGGATATTGTTAGAGAGCACACACTCACAGACTGCCCATTCTAGAGCTCTTCCTTGGCCTTCTAAGGAAGACTTCATGGCTGCCTAGTTAACTCTTAGGACCTAGAGCTAGGCAGAATGGAGCGGGAGGATGGTAAAAGTTATACTGGATGAGATTCTTCCACAGAGATAAAAAATAATATAAACTGGGAGGCAGGGAGTTGGGATTGATTCAAGAATCATTGAGGCTGGATTTAAGAGAGTCAATTTTTAGAGGGCTTGAATTTGGGGAAGAAATGGAATTTGAGGGTATAGTTGCCTTCTAAGGGGATGATTTTGAGACTAGCAAAGGTGAGAGGATTCTAAGTAGATTTTATCATGAGCCTTTGTAAAAAACAGTAGGATTACTTCAATTATTTTTTTAAAAATATTTTGGTTCATTGTTCTTTGACTTGACATTGAGCCTTATCTTGGCAATAGGGACTCAAAATTATAGCTGGATTATCTGTGGTTTTGGTGTATGTGGCTATGTGTTATTCTTCTTTGAGAAAAATTAGCCCAATAAAATCCTTGTCAATGGTGCCACACGATATTGAGAAAAAATATGATAAACACTAAGTAATTAACCAAGGAATTTTGAAAATGCAAATGATTTGTGATGAAATGACATATCTGAAAACTGACTTGCACTTGAGAAGGCACTGTCAAATTTATTGTCATGTTATGTCTTCCTAGAAAGTTGGTGAGAATACAGCAGATAATATGGTAAGAGGGCTGAGAACAAGGCAGGCATTGTATTAGAGCTTCAAAAATCATTTTGGTTTCTCAAATTCTATGTCTAAGTAAAAAATAAAATCTTGACATGGCAGTTAATTATCATGTGGTGGCATGTAACATCAGGTGGTATTACATTTTAGTGAAAATCTCAAGTACAGAAGAATTAAACAGAATACTATAAACTAATTCCCTTAATTCAAAAGTGAGGTTTTCACCATGTGCACAGACCCTCATACAACTAAAGTATATGATTCCAAACTACCTTCTCAAGAGACAACATCAGCAAAATGGCAGAATAGGCATCGCTGAGCCTTCATGTCCCCTTGAGAACATTAAAAACAAGCAGAAGCGGGTCAGGAGTGATGGCTCAAGCCTGTAATCCCAGCACTTTGGGAGGCCGATGTGGGCAGATCACCTGAGGTCAGGAGTTCAAGACCAACCTGACCAACGTGGGGAAACCCCGTCTCTATTAAAGATACAAAATTAGCCAGGCATAGTGGCACATGCCTGTAATCCCAGCTACTCGGGAAGCTGAGGCAGGAGAATCACTTGAACCTGGGAGGCAGAGGTTGCGGTGAGCCAAGATTGCGCCATTGCACTCCAGCCTGCACAAAAAAGAGCGAAACTCTGTCTCAAAAACAAAAAAAACAAGCAGAAGTGTCCATAGCCAACGTTTTTTTTCTCTCTCTCTCTTTTTAATTGGGCAATAATTGTACATATTCATGGGGTACAAAGTGATATTTTGATACATATAATACGCAGTGATCAATCAGGGTAATTAGCATATCCACAACTGAAACATTTATCATTTATCTGTGTTGGGAACATTCACTGTCCTCCTTCTAGCTATTTAAAACTATATATTATTGATAACTAGAGTCATCCTCCAGTGGTATAGTGCACTGGAAGTTATGACTTCTGTGTAGCTGTAATTTTGTATTCTTTAACAACCTCTCCCACTGCCTCCTTTTTCACCACCCTTCCCAGCCTCTGGCATCCTCTGCTCTACTTTTTATTCCTATGAGATCAACGTTTTAAGCATCCACATATGAGTGAGTACATGTGATCTGTTTAACTTTCTGTTCCTGGCTTATTTCACTTAACATAATGTCCTCTGGTCTTACCCATGTTTACATGAATGACATGATTTCATTCTTTGTTTTGGCTGAATAGTATTCTATGATGTATGTATACCATATATTCTTTATCCATACATCTGTTGTTGGACAACTAGGTTGATTTCATATCTTCACTGTTACTTTGTTGGAACTCTGGGAAAAAAAATCAAGGGTTACAGCAACCAATAGAATGCTGATCTAAGGGGAAAAAAAGCAACTTAAAAATGATAGGAAAGCTGCGTGATAGGAAACTCCATCTCCTTCCCAGTATGGCAGTGGTGTTGAAGTGGCAGCAGCATGTATTTCCAGTGTGGGATCCTGTTCTCTGATTCCAAAGAAAGAACAGATCTTATTAACAAATTATTGCGTATCTCTGTTCTACGATGACTGGAGATACCTAAAATACCAATGCAAGGTGCTTGTCTCTGTTTTGCCTAACTCAGAGGTAAGGCCAGAAAAGCAGTGGGCATCACTCGAAAACAGTGCAAGCTAAATTAATACTCATCATTTGCTTGGGGCCAAAAAAATATGGTTGAAACATACAATAGACCACCTAAGCCCTAAGAAAAAAGCTGGGGAGAGTTTCCTTGGGAAATTAAGACATTAAAAAGTAGCCGCGTATATAGCAGAGTTTCAAAAGCCATTTGCATGCACAGGGAAAGGTGAAGGGTCACCAAAGACCTATGGCAACCCTAAAGTTTCACCCTAGTGGCATCCCTAGGCAAGGAGTAAGCTAGTCAAGTGTAGAAGAAGTTGCCTGGCACAGAGACAGTCTTTGAAAAGGGTGGGAAATTTCAGCTTGTTGTAGCTCCTAACATACAAGGAAATCTCTGAAAATGTGCAGGGTGAACAGAAGCTAAGAAATACAGACTTCAGTGACCACACACAACAAGAAATAAAATCTTTGCAAAAGTAGTTTTGTAAAGTTACTAAACAAATGGAATACTACAACCTTTAACAATAAAAAAAAAAAGAAAAAAAATAGGCAACCTGGGAGAAAGGGAAGAATCTGATTTCCAGAGAGAACACATTGTAATATCCAAATATTCACTTGTCAACAAAAAAAAATCACAAGTCAAGGAAACAGGAAAGTATGGCCAATTTAAAGAAATAAAATAAATCAGCATAAACCATCCCTGAAAAAGCTCAGAGATTGAACTTACTTGTACACTTTAAAGCAAGGCTTTAAATGTGCTGACAGAGCTAGGGGAAAACATAGAAAAAGAATTAAAGAAAACATGAAAACCAACATAAAAACAGAAGGAGAATACCAATAGATAGAAATTATTTTTAAAAACCAAATAGCAAGTCTGCAGCTGAAAAGCACTATCTATAGAATATTTTCTAAAGGAGTCCAAGAACAGATTTGAGCTGGCAGAAGAAATAACAAAGATAGGACAATCAAAAATGATTAAATCTGAGAAGAGAAAATAAAAAATAGTGAAGAAAAATGAACAGAGCATAAGTGAACTGTGTACCATCAAGGGAAACAAGACATGCATTATTAGTGTTCTAGGAGAGAAAGGGGCCAAAAAGGTTGAATTATTTAATGACTGAAAACCTCCCAAATTTGATGAAATAGATGAATTTACAAATTCAAGATACTCAATCAACACCAACTAGGATAAACTCAAAGTGAGACACATTATAATCAAATAGTCAAAAAAACAAAAACAAAAAGAAGTTTGAAAGCCACAAAAGGCAAGTGACTCACACATATCAATGACCATACAGGGTTCACTGATAAGACTAACAGATCATTTTTTTCTCAGGAACCATACAATCCAGAGGCACTGGGATGACACATTTAAAGAGCTAAAATAAAATCACCTTGACAATCAAGAATTTTATATCTGACAAAATTGTCCTTCAAAAATGAGGGAGAATTTAGGAGGTTCCAAGACAAACAAAAGGTGAGAGTGTCTGTTACCACTAGACCTGTCCTACAAGAAACGCTAATGAGATGTCTGCAGCTTGAAGTGAAAGGACACTAGATAATTATCAAAGCTATATGAAGAAATAAAGATCTGGTGTGTGCAGGTGGGGAATTCATGTGGAGGTCAGAGTGGAAGCAGGTGTGAGAGGGCCCCGCAGAAGGAAACATGGCTGTCAAAGTGTTTGAGTACATTGGAAAGTTTGGCCTGGCCTTAGCTGTTGCAGGAGGCCTGGTGAACTCTGCCTTATATAATGTGGATGCTGGACACAGAGCTGTCATCTCTGACCAATTCCATGGAGTACAGGACACTGTGGTAGAATTATCTTTGATTGCCCTTCTCAACCATGTAATGTACCAATCATCACTGGTAGCAAAGCTTTACAGAATGTCAGCATCACACTGCGCATCCTCTTCCTGCCCTTCGCTAGCCAGCTTCCTCACATCTTCACCAGCATCGCAGAGGACTATGATGGGCATGTGCTGCCCTCCATCGCTACTGAGATCCTCAAGTCAGTGGTGGCTGCTTTGATGCTGGAGAACTATTCACTCAGAGAGAGCTGGTCTCCAGGAAGGTGAGCGGCGACCTTACGGAGCGAGCAGCCAGCCACCTTTGGGCTCATTCTGGACGACGTGTCCTTGACAGGACTGGCCTTAGGAAAGGAGTTCACACAAGCGGTGAAAGCCAAACAGGTGGCTCAGCAGGAAGCAGAGAGGACCACATTTGTGCTGGAAAGGCTGAGCGGCAGAAAAAGGCGGCCATTGTTCCAGCCAAGGGCAATAGCCAAGCAGCCCAGCTGATGATGGCCAACTCACTGGCCACCGCAGGGGACGGCCTGATGAGCTGCGCCAACTGGAAGCCCCAGAGGACATCAGGTGCAAGCTCTCGCTCTCCAAACATCACCTACCTCTGTCAGGGCAGTCCCAGCTCCTCCATCCGCCCCAGTGAGGGCTCCCACCCCCTACCCTGCCTGCACCTGTGCGGGCCAACTGTGCCACAGCCTGGATGGTTAACACTGCCTGCCTTCTGCCCCCAACCCAGAAATCACTGTGAAATGTCACGATTGACTTAAAGTGAAGGAAGTAAAAGTAAAATCACTTCAGGTCTCTAAAAAATAAATATATAAATGAAGATCTCCAGTAAAGGTAATTTCATGGGTAAATATCAATGCCAGTATTATTATTTTTTGACTGATAATTCCACTTTGTGTTTACTAAATGATATAAATACAAATGTGTAAAATATGAATCTATGTTATGGCTACACAGTATATAAAGACGTAATTTGTGGCAGCAATAACATAAAAGGAGAAGACAGAAATGTACATGAACACAGTTTTTGTATGCAATTAAAGTTAAGTTGGTATCAATTCAAAGTATATTGTTACAAACTAAGGATGTTAAATGTAATCCCCATAGTAACAAAAAATAAAATATCTCAAGAATATACACAAAAGTAAAGGAGAGGAAAATCAAATTGGTTTACTAAAATTGAAAAATTAAAAATGTAACTAACCCTAAAATGAGGCAATAATGGAATAATGGAACAAATGTATTAGACATACAGGAAACAACAATAGCAGATATCCTTCCTTATTAGTAAATGTAAATGCATTAAACCCTCTAATCAAAAGGTGGATATTAGCAGAATGAATTTTGTAAAAAGTGATACAATTATATGCTATCTAGAAAACACTCAATTTGGAACTAAAAACACAAATAGGTTAAAATGAAAACTGGAAAAGTACATCCCACATAAATAATAACCAAAACAGAGCTGGAAGCCTATACTACAGACACTCTAGATTTATAAGAGACAAAGGAGATAAAACAATCAGCTAACAAAGGGGATAAAAAAATATAGGTATATATACACCAAACAAGAGCCTTTATGTATATATAAGGGCTTTCAAAGGGCTGTGTGTGTGTGTGTGTGTGTGTGTGTGTGTGTGTGTGTAGAGAGAGAGACAGAGAGAAAGAGAGAGGTAACATTGATAGAATTAAAAGGAAAAATAGTTCTATAATATTAGTTGGGAATTTCAGTACCCCACTTTCAATAATGTATAGAACATCTAGACAGAAGATCAATTATAATATGGAATACCTGAAAGAGATTATAAACCAACTAGTCCTAACAGACATAGAGAGCACCTTACTCAACAACAGAAAAATATGTATATGTCTCAAGTACACATAGTCTATTCTCCAGGATAGATCATATGGTATGTCACAAAACAAGGATTAAGACATGTTAAAACATTGATATCATACAAAGTATTTTATCTAGCCACAGTGGAATGAAGTCAGGAATTAATAACAGAAGGAAAACTTAGGAAGTCACAAATATGAAGAAATTAAGCAACACTCCATTAAACAACTAGTGGGTCAATGAAGATATAACAAGGTAAATTAAAAAATTCTTAGAGATGAATGAAAATGAAAACACAACACACCAAAACTTGTGGGATGCAATAAACGCAGTGCTCATAGGAAAATCTAAAACCATAAATACCTACATTTAAACAGATTTCAATTCAACAACCTAACTTTATACTTTGAGGAATAAGAAAAAGAAGAGAAAATTAATTGAAGTCTAGGAAAAGAAATATAATAATAAAGATTAGAGTGGAGATAAATAAAATAAAGAAGAGGAAAAAATACAGAGAATCAATGAAAACAATAGTTGGTTCTTGGAAAAAATCAACAATATTGACAAATTTTACCAAGACTGACAACAAAAAATAGACAGGAAACACAAATAACTAAAACTGTAAATGAAAGTACATATAGTGCTGAAGTTACAGAAATTAAAAGGAATATATAAGAATATTATGAATATTTGTACATAAAAATTTGATTACCTACATAAAATAAAGAAATTCTCAGAAGCATAAAATTAATTGAACTCCCAAAAAAGAGGCATCTGAAGAGATATATAACACAATTAGAGAGATTGAATTAGCTACCAAAAAACCTTCAAAAAGGTGGGGCGCAGTGACTCACGCCTGTAATCCCAGTACTTTGGGAGGCTGAGGTGGGCAGATCACTTGAGGTTAGGAGTTTGAGATCAGCCAGATGGGCGAAACCCCATCTCTACTAAAAATACAAAAATGAGCCGGTGTGGTGGCGCATGCCTGTAATCCCAGCTACTCAGGAGGCTGAGGCATAAGAATCACTTGAACCTGGGAGGCAGAGGCTGCAGTGAGCGGAGATTGTACTACTGCACTCCAGTCTGGATGACAGTGCAAGACCGGGTCTCAAAAAATTTTTTTTCAAAAAAAGAAGTCCAAGACCAGATGGCTCAATTAGTGAATTCTACAACTATCTAAAGAAGAATTAAAAATCAATCCTTCTCATAGTACTTAAAAAACTAGGAAGGAATATTTCTTAATACATAAAGTCAGCTTTTACCCTGATTACAAAGCTTTGCCCTAATTACAAAACGTCATAAAAGAGTAAAGATCAGTATCCTTTATAAATACAGATGCAAGGTCAGGCATGGTAGCTCGCACCTGCAGCCCCAGCACTTTGGGAGGCCGAAGCGGGCGGATCATGAGGTCAGGAGATCCAGACCATCTGGATTAACATGGTGAAACTCCGTCTCTACTAAAAATACAAAAAATTAGCTGGGCGTGGTGGCGGGCACCTGTAGTCCCACCTACTCAGAAGGCTGAGGCAGGAGAATCGCTTTAACCTGGGAGGCGGAGGTTGCAGTGAGCTGAGATCCCGCCCCTGCACTCCACCTTGGGCGACAGAGTGAGACCTCCTTTAAAAAGTAATATATAAGGCCCGGCACGGTGGCTCATGCCTGTAATCCCAGCACTTTGGGAGGCCGAGGCGGGTGGATCATGAGGTCAGGAGATCGAGATCATCCTGGCTAACACGGTGAAACCCCGTCTCTACTAAAAATACAAAAAATTAGCCGGGCGTAGTGGTGGGCGCCTGTAGTCCCAGCTACTCGGGGAGGCTGAGGCAGGAGAATAGCGTGAACCCGGGAGGCGGAGCTTGCAGTGAGCCGAGATTGCGCCACTGCACTCCAGCCTGGGTGACAGAGCAAGACTCCGTCTCAAAAAAAGAAAAAAAAAGAAAGGTAAAATAAATAAGTAAATAAATAAAGATGCAAGAACCCTCAAGAAAATACTAGCAAACCAAATCCAACAACATTTTAAAAGAATGGTACACCATGGCCAAATGGGATTTATTTCTATAATGCCAAGATTGTTCAACACGTGAAAATCAACACTATAACACACTTCGTTAAAAGAATGAAGGGAAAAAAGCCACACAAAACTTCTCAATGGATGTGTGAAAAAAAGGATTTAACAAAATTCAACATCCTTTTGTAATAAACACACGACAAATTTTGAATAGAAGAAAATTATCTCAACATAATAAGAGGCACAGATGAAAAATACACAGTCAACATCATACTAAATTGTGAAAGACTGAAAGCTTTCCCTCTAAAATTAGGAACACGACAAGGATGCTCACTTTCACCATAGTTCTGAAAGTCTTAGCCAGAGCAATTTGTCATGAAAAAGATATAAAAGGCATACTGTCCCGAATGTGGTGGCTCACGCCTATAATCCCAGCATTTTGGGACGCCAAGGTAGGTGGATGGCTTGAGGTCAGGAGTTTGAGACCAGCCTGAGCAACATGGTGAAACCCCATCTCTACTAAATATACAAAAATTAGCTGGGCATGGTGGTGCACGCCTGTAATCCCAGCTACTCAGGAGGCTGAAGCAGGAGAATCTCTTGAACCTGGGAGGCAGAGGTTGCAGTGAGCTGAGATCACACCACTGCGCTCCAGCCTGGGTGACAGAGTGAGAAAAATTAAATAAATAAATAAATAAATAAATAAATAAATAAATACATTTAAAAAATATATAAAAGGCATACAAATTGGAAAGAAATAAGTAAAATTATCTCTGTTCGCAGTTGACATTATCTTATACGTAGAAGACTCTACATTTTTTCTCAAAATATAATTAATTGAATTAAGCAAAGTTGCAGGGTTCAAAATTAGTACACCAAAAAAAAAAAAATTAGTTATGTTTTAATACACTAACAATGAATGATCTTCAAAAGAAATTAAGCAAACACTTCCATTTGCAATAGCATCAAAAAGAATAAAACCCTTAGGAATATATTTAACCAAGAAGGTAAAAGACTTGTACACTGAAAACTGTAAGATATGCTGAAAGAAATTAAAGACACAAATTAATAGAAAGAAATCTCATGTTCATGAATTGGAAAATTTAATATTATTAAGATATCAATATGACCCAAGGTGATGTACAGATTCTGTGTAACCCCTATCAAAATCCCAATGATTTTTTTTTTTTTTTTTTTTGCTTAAATAGAAAAATCCATCCTGAAATTCATATGGAATTTCGAGGGACAAAGAATATCAAACAATCTTGAAAAAGAAGAACAAAGTCGGAGGTTTTACACTTCCTGATTTGAGAAGCACTACAAAATTATGGTAACCAAAACAGTGTTTGACTGGCCTAAAGACTAACATGCTGACCAATCAGATGGAATAGACAGACGTTTAAAACATCCTTGCATATATGATCAAATTATTTCCAACAAAGGTACCAAGGCTACACATTGGGGAAAAGCCATTATTTTCAACAAATGGTGGTGCTGGGAAAAGCAAATATACACATGTGAAAAGATAAAGTTGAATTCTTACCTTATACCAAATGATTAAATTGTATCAAATACCCAACTCTAAGAGCTAAAACTATAACACTCTTGGAAGAAAACAAAGGGGGAGGCCTCATGACATTGGATTTGCCAATTATTTCTTGAATATGACTCCAAAAGTACAGTCAGTAAAAAATGGTTAAATTGGGCTTCCTCAAAATTAAAAACCTTTGTGCATCAAAGTACACTATGAACAGAGTAAAATATTTTTACTCAATGTTTTTACTCAATACCACAGAATGGAGAAAATATTTGCAGTCAAATATCTGATAAGGGGTGAATGCACAGAATATCTAAAGAGCTCCCACAACTCAACAACAAACAACCAGATTAAAACATGGACAAAAGACTTGAACATGTATTTCTCCAGAGATGATGCACACATGGCCAATAAACAGTTTTTAAAAGATTCTCAATATCATTAGTCATTAGGGAAATGCAGAACAAAAACATAATGAGGTGCTACATCACACCTACTATTATGACTATTTAGAAAAACAGAAAATAACAAGTATATGTGGAGAAACTGGAACCCCCATACATTGCTAGCTGGACTGTAAAATGGTGCAGCAGCCACCATGGGAAACAGTTGTCTGGTTCCTCAAAAAGCTAAACATGTAATTTCCTCATGACTGAGCAATTTCATTGCTAGGTGTATACCTAAGCCAATTGAAAACAAGGAGTCAAATGCTTATATGCCAATGTTCATTGCAGCATTATACACAATATCTAAAAGGTGGAAGCAGCCTAAGGGTCCATCAGATGAGCATAAAATGGTATATATATTCAGTGGAATATTATTTAGCCATAAAAACTGAAGAAAGTTCTTATACGTGCTAAATCATGGATGAACTTTGAAACACAATGCTAACTGAAATAAGCCTGACATGAAAGAACAAATAGTGTATGGTTCCTGTCAGTCCATCTGTGTTGCCATAAAGGAATATTTGGGGCTACTGGGTAATTTATAAAGAGACGTATTTGGCTCAGAGTTCTGCAGAGTTTGCAAGAAGCCTGGCACCAACATCTCCATCTGGTGAGGACTTCAGAAAGCTTCCATTCATGGTGGAAGGGAAAGAGGAGCTGGCATACAAAGATCACATGGAGGGCTGGGGGAGGTTCCAGGCTCTTTCTAACAACCAGATCTCACAGCTGTCACAGGAACCATTACAGCAAGAACTCACTCATCATGTCAAGAACAGCACCAAGCCATTGAGGAATCTTCAGCCATGACCCAAACACTTCCCATTAGGCCCCACCTCCAACAATGGGGGGTAAAATTTTAACATGAAGTTTGAAGAGTCAAGTATGCAAACAATAGCAGTTCCCTTATGCAAAATATCTAGAATAAGAAAATGCATAGTGGAAAAAGTAGGTTAGAGGTTATCAGGGAATGAGTGAAGGGGCAATATGGCGAGTCATTGCTTAATGGTTACAGAGTTTCTGTTTTGAGCTAATGAAAAATTTTGAAAATAGGTAGTGGTGATAGTTGCACATCACTGTGAAAGTCATTAATGCCACTGAATTGTATATTAAAATGGCAAATTTTATGTTTCATGTATTTTACCAAACTAAAAATAATTTTTAAAAAACATTTTTCAATAAAAGGGGTGCTCAGAATCTGGAAGAAATTATGCCACAAGGAACACTGGGTTTTGCTTCCAGACCCTTCAGCCTACTAACCACATGAACCTGGTCATATCACTTACCTTTTCTGAGTCTTAGCTTTATTAGACACAGATTGTGTTTCATGATGATTTGTAGAGAAATAAATGTTCAAGTGTTCAGTGGGTTCTTGTTAATACATGAAACATTATTTGTCATGCTTACTGTTGCAAATACAGGGAGAAAGGATGGAGTATGATGATAACCACCTTCCCATTCTTGTTTCCTGCTTTAGACTATGTACTTCTTAATCCAGAGCCTTTTTTGTCCAACCCTATATGTAACCCAGCTTACAATGGAGCAGCCTTATTGCCAAGATCATTTTTTCCTCATTGATATCATTAAATGCAGTGGTTTTCATTGCCTCTCTGAGGGCCTTTTCATTTCCTCTATGTCTCCAAAGTGGTCCCAGAACATTAGCTGGCCCTGACTCCTACTAGGGACACTGAAGGAATTCCTTCTTGTAATGTTGCTAGTGAAGATTTATTTCTAGTTTCTGAAAGGAGGTGAGGTAAATCGACCTCCAACATCCCCTTTAGCCATGTGATTCCATGATTCTTGGATTCCATAATCTACTGAAGGAATGAGATATGATCCCCTTCCCTCCCCATCTGTCCACCAATAAAATGAAGCTGACTAGGGCCCCAGGGGATCTCACATTTCCTCTTGTGGAAAATGGAATTCAGGTTTTTGTAGATACTGATCTTTATGACTCTTTTTATGGAGCCTGAAAGGGTCTGACCTATTATTTGGACCAAAATCCCCTGTCAACCACCTTGCATTTGATTTACATCTAGCTCAGACATGTGGTGCTTCTGCTTAACCATGCTCTGCTGGGAGAAAATGAAAATCTGAACTGTAACATGTTGAAACTGCCTTCTGCTAGACTCGCCAACCACGAGGATGACACGCAGGGTCAAGATGACCATGTATTATCCCAGGTACCACGTCTTTTCATCCCTCGTAGACTCCCAGTCTTGGGTTCTAGGCAAGCCCTAAACGTAACTCACCTCAGCGAGAGTTTTCCCTGCAGCGCTCTCCCAGTGCCCAGCAGCAATCCAATTTAGAATCTCCATGGTGGCTGTGCTCACACTCAGACCTGACTCAATGCTTGCCTTCTTGCTCACCTCCTAAGTGGTATTTCTCAGTCCCCTCAAGTGCCACATATCCAGAAATGAGCTCTCCATCTTATCTCTAACTTATTCTTTCCAGCCTTCATTCTGATCTCTTTCAAACTATTCTACACATGGCCTCCATAATGTTAATTGGGAAATTCAAATCAGATTATGTCACTCTTCAGCTTCAGCTCTTTGGATGGTGTCCCAGCATTTAATCAAATGAAGTTGTTTTTGCTGTTTTTGTTCATTTTTCTCAGTGTCTTTTTCACATTGTCCCTTCCGTCTAGAATGCAGTTCCTGTGTTCTTTACCTGTTTAATTTGTATTAATTGTCTAATGTTCAACTCAGAGCCTTCCTCAAATCTCTACTCTCAGCTCTTTCCCTTCCTCCATTAGATTAGATATTGTTCTATTTCTATAATATTCTTTGGATAATCTTATCACTGGATTTACCACATTGTGTTGCAACTTTCTTCTTTAGTGTATGTCTCAATTAACTGAGAGTCTTTGAAGGGATGAGCAATCTTATATTTATCTATTATCCCTGGAGTCCAGCATGAGATTGACACATGAAAGGGCTCAATGAATATTAGTTAAATAAATGAATGAATCAGTGAGTGATTACCTAACTTGGCATGGCTTTTTCCCTTGTGGCTCTTCCTTGCTTCCCCCACACTCTGCTGAGTTTCTTTGCAGATGGACCTGGGCCTCATTCAACTCTGTGCTTCCCCACCCCTCTCCCAGCAAAGGCACCCAGCAGAACATCAGCAAATGTCTGCTGAATCAACAAGGCTACTGCTTAGACTCCATGACTACTGTAGTAAAGGAGACAAAAATGAAAGCCGAGCAACCTATCTGTGCCTAGTAGAAGGAAGGCAGTAAGATTTTTCCCATGAACCTAATGGTTGGACTCATTCACATTAGATTTGCTATGAAATAAACTCAATGCTCTCTTGAAACTTTAATTGGTCCTCCTCAGAAACCATGCAAGCGAGAAGAGAGTGAGTTAAATATATAATGTTGAGAGAAAAAACCCACCAACCTAGAATTATGTACCCTGTGAAATCATCCTTCAAAAGTGGAAGAGAAATGAAGACTTTCTCAGTGAAATATAAATTTAGGAAATTTGTCACCAGTAGGCCTGCCTTGCAAGAAATGTTAAAAGAAGTTCCTTAAAGGACAATAATACAGGTTGGAAACTCAGATATACTTAAAGAAGAGCAGTGAAGAAAGAATAAGTGAAAATAAAATTAAAATGTTATTTTACTTATTCTCAGTTGATCTATCAGATAGCAGTTTATTCAAAATGATAATAGCAAAATTGTATTTGAATATATAGATATATAAAATATATGTGCATGACACTATATAAGCAAAATAAATGACAGAAATGTTACAATGAACAGGAAGGAGGAATTAGAATTATTTTGTTATTATAAGGTATATGCATTACCTATGAAGCAGTATAGTGCTGTTTGAAAGTGGTCTTGCTTAGTTGTAAACATATATTATAAACTCTAGGTCAACCACTAAAAACAGTAAAAAAAAAAAATAGTACAACTAATATGCTAAGAGAGGTAAGAAAATGGAATATATAAAATGGACTATATATATATGTATATATATAATATAAAATGCCCAATTAAAGCCATAAAAGGCAAAAAAAAAAAAAAGAGTAAAAGAAAAAACAGGAAGAACAAGGGCAATGAATAGAAAATATGGCAAATATTATTATTATGATTATTACTATTACTATTACTATTAAGTCAGTCTTACTCTGTCACCCAGGCTGGAGTGCATTTCACCTCACTGGCACCATTTCAGCTCACTGCAAACTCCACCATCCAGGTTGAAGCGATTCTCCTGCCTCAGTCCCCTGAGTGCTGGGATTACAGTCACCCCCACTACGCCTGGCTAATTTTTGTATTTTTGGTAGACACAGGGTTTTGCCATGTTGGCCAGCCTGGTCTCGAACTCCTGACCTCAAGTGATCTATCCGCCTCGGCCTCCCATACTGCTGGGATTATAAGTGTAAGCCACCACACCCAGCCAAAATATGGTAGATATTAAACCAGCCACATCAATAGTTGCTTTGAATGTCAGTGGTCTAAAGGCATTAAAGAAAAGAGAGATTGTCAGAGTGAATCAAAAAGCAAACCCAACTATAAGCTATGTACAGGAACCCACTTTAAATATAAAGACACATGTGGATTAAAAGCAAATGGAATGAAAGAGATTACTGTAGTAACATTAATCAAGCTGGAGTTGCTATAATTATTTTAAATAGAGCAGACTTCACAACAAGGAAAGTGTCAGAAATAACGAGGGGCGTTAGATAATAAGAAAGAGGTCAAATCTTCAGGAAGGCATAATCCTTAAAATGTATGTGCCTAACAACAGACAATCAAAATATGTGAGGCAAAAAACTGATAGAACTGCAAGGAGAAACAGATTAATCCACTATTACAGCTGGGGGGATGAACACCCCTGTATTGGAAATGGACAGATCCAGCAGGTAAATTATCAGTGAGGACAGAGTTGGACTCAACAACACTATCAATCAACTGGATATAATATGTATCTATAGACCACTTTGTCCAATAACAACAGAATACACGTTCTTCTCAAGCTCACAAGGAACATTCATTCACAAGAATAGATCATACTCTGAGCCATAAAACACACCTTAACAAATTTAAAAGAATGGAAATTATACAATATTCACTCTCAGACCACAGTGGAATTAAACTAGAAGTCAGTAAAGATAGCTGGAAAGTCCCCCCACATAATTGCAGATTAAACAACATGCTTCTAAATAACACTTGGATCAGAGAAGAAATGTTAACAGAAATTTTAAAATATTTTTAAGTAAATGAAAATGAAGATAAAACTTTAAAAAATGTATTAAATGCAGTAAAAGCAGTGCTTAGAAATTTGCAGTACTCAATGAATATATTAGAAAAGAAGGAAGAGCTAAAATAAATAAAATAAGCTTCCACTTTGGAAAACTAGTAAAACAAGAACAAATTAAATTGAAAGTAAGCAGAAGAAATAAAAATCAGAGCAGAAATCCATTACATTGAAAACAGGAAATCAATAGAGAAAAGCAACAAAATCTAAAGCTGATTATTTGAAAATATCAATAAAATTGATAAACCCGTTGTAAGGTTAACTAACAAGAAAAATAGAGAGAACACAAATTATTAATATCATAAGTAAAACGTAGGGCATTACCTCAGATCCCACAGACATTAACAGTAGAATCAAGGAATACTATGAACAAATCTGTGCCCATGAATGGGATAATCTAGATAAAATGTACCAGTTCCCTGAAAGACAAAATCTGCCAAAATTCACACAAGAAGGAATAGACGATCTGAATGGACTTGTATCTTTTAAAGAAATAGATTAAATAATTAATAACATTCCACAACAGAAAGCACCAGACCCAGAAGGATTAACTGGTAAGTTCTACCAATTCAAATTGAGGGCTATAGACTTTCACTAAAATTCATCAATATTACATCAATATATTCTTGTACTCAAGACAGAAATCCTGAATACCAATGAACCAAGATAATTATTCATTTGCTTTATCTCACCATGTATGGTGGACACAAGTCTTCAGATAACAGACAGCAACACTACCACAAACAATATGTTTCCTAAAACCTGTTTAAGATTTTTGTTTGCATCTTTTTGTCCTTAGAGTTTATCTGAGTAAAGTTAAATGACTGTGTTTTAAAGTTTTTGAAATAGTTTCTCTGTGCACAGGTAGGCCACCAGTGCAATACATAGCTAAGTACAGTTGTTTTATTTTGCTTTCACTTTTCAGAGCTTTTTTTTTCCAAATATAATTTTGTTTTGTAAATGTTCCAAAACATTTACATGGTGTCAAAGGCAAATTTATAAAACCAGAGACTTTCTTTTTGTTGTTGTTGTTGTTTTTTACAATTTTATTTAAGATCTGGGATGCATGTGTGGAACGTGCAGGTTTGTTACATAGGTATACATGTGTCATGGTGAAAACCAGAGACTTCTAGGCAGGTAGATTTTAACCTTGTCTCCTGAACCTTGTTTCTTCTCTCCCTCACAGTAAGTTGTACTTTTTTTAAGTTTTAAAAATTCTTGGCTGGGCATGATGGCTCACGTCTGTAATCCCAGAACTTTGGGAGGCCAAGGTGGGTGGATCACTTGAGGTCAGGAGTTCAAGACCAGCCTGGCCAACATGGTGAAACCCCGTCTCTACTAAAAATACAAAAGTTAGCCACGCAAGGTGGTGCACACCTGTAGTTCCAGCTACTCCAGAGGCTGAGGCAGGAGAATTGATTGAACCTGGAAGGCAGAGGTTACAGTTTGCCGAGATCATGCTATTGCATGCCAGCTTGGGTGACAGAGCAAGACTCCTCAAAAAAAAAAAAAAAAAAAAAATTCTTCTAATTTTAATATGGGAAAATAAATGTGTGTATTTATATACTCCTATTTCTTTGGGAAATAGTAGCATACTATGCATAATTTTTTAAGTTTTCTTTTTCTCTCAACTATCTACCCTGACATTTGCTCTGTAGCAGTACATAGGGATATTCTTGTATTTTTTCGGTTGCAGAATATGTGTAAAATACAGTTCATTCAATCAACAAACTACTGTTGGATATTTGTGTCTTTTTAAAAACAAGATGCTACAACAAAGACCTTTGTGCATATATCTTTTAGAATTTTTACTAGAATTTTAGGATTTAGTTTTTGTAATAAATGAGTTTCAAATTTTGTCAAATGCCTTTCTGCATAGTGGAGATATTTACTGACTTTTATTTCCTTAGTTTTGATAGTATGATGGGTTATATAAATGTTTTTCCAACAGTGAACCCATCACATATATAGACTATATCATTCTTTGTTACGATGATTTTTAAAAATATCCTATTAGATTCTGTTTGATTTTGTTTTATTTAGGATTTTTTCATCTGCATCCATAAGCAAGACTGGTCTGTGGTTTCCCATTTTGGTTCAACCTTGGTCAGGTTTGGGGATAAATGTTAGACCCATGTTCTAGTTTTAGTTGCCATCCGTAAACTGAGCTCTCACAAATGTTTACCAGACCTTTGCCCCCACTTCCAGACCCCTCTGTCCAGCCATCTTTTTCATATCCTTCCCTGGATATGTGACAAGCACTTCAAACCCAGCATGTCCAAAACTGAGCTTGACTTTCTCCCCACACTTGTTCCTCCACAATCTCAGCATCTCCAGAAATGTTAATTCCATTGTTTTAGTTGCCCGGACCTATGGTTTTAGTTGTTGTTCCATTGTTTTAGTTGCCCGGACCTTGGCGCTCTCCCTGGCCTTTCCTTGATTCCACAGCAGTTCCATTGGCAACTCCTGTCCATTCCACCTGAATGTATCTGGAAGATGATCTCGTCACAGCTGTTGTGCCATTGAATCCTTCCTCACAATCCACTGTCTCCTTCTCCTTGGATAATTGTGC
Organism: Piliocolobus tephrosceles; assembly: GCF_002776525.5. NCBI lineage: Eukaryota > Metazoa > Chordata > Mammalia > Primates > Cercopithecidae > Piliocolobus > Piliocolobus tephrosceles. The sequence goes on along the minus strand of NC_045442.1, from coordinate 87,989,353 downwards.
TCACCTCCTCATTTTTCTCTCTGCTTCTGTCCAGACTATTCTCAACACAGCAGGAGGGTGATCCTTTTTAAATCAAGTTCCATGATGTCTTTTTAAAATTTCAACTCTCCAGTGGTTTCCCAACTGATAAACTCACTCTTTACATCGACCTGCGAGGCCCTATGTGACCTGTCCTTTGTCACCTCCAGATCTTTTCCTGGACATCTCATGTCCACTTAGCTCCAAATGCACTGCCTTATCCTTCCTGCTACTGCTCAAATACACCAACTCCTCTGCCCAAAAGGCTCTTTCCTCTTCTGTCCACACAAGCTCTGTTCCTCACACCCTTAAGATGTTTGATCAGATGCTGCTCTCTCAGTGGGGTCATCTCAGGCCAACCCTTTCCTTGCAGGGTCATCTTGGGCCAACCTTCCCTGTCTCCCCTGTTTCATTATTCTCCAGAGCATTTATCCTGCGGGGCTGGACTATGGATTGTATTTATGGGTTCACGGTCTGCCTTAGCTCCATGTAGGCAAGGGGTTTCATTTTGTTCATTGCAGCATTTCCGGGCACCTAGGACAATATTACTCACAGCAGCATTCAGTAAATATTGATTGAACTTGCTTTCCAGGGATTAATCCATGTGAGTCATTATCTCATTTATAATAATTACTCAATTAGGTTTGCTAATACGTTAAGAATATTGTTTCTACACTCATGAGTGGAATCAGTCTATACAATCTCTCCTTATGTGGTTCTTGTTTTGTTGTCAAAGGAATTTGAGAAATACTTCCTCTTTTTCTACTCTTTTTGAGCATTTTGTTAATATTGGAATTGAAAGTAAGACACTTGGGCCTGGTCTTATTTCTCTAGGAAGATTTTTAAATAAAGATACACTTTAAATCTTTCTCTTTTTTTATGAGTAGTTTAGCAAATATATTTCTCTACAAATGTGTTTTTAATTAAGGTTTTATATTTATTGACATACTCATATGACCATTTAAATTTAATTAAAATTAAATAAAAATTAACAACTTAGTTCCTCAGTCATACGAGTCACATTTCAAGTGTTTGACAGCCACATGTAGTTAGTAGTGACCACGTCAGACAATACAAACATACAAGGTTCCTTCATCACAGAAGTTCTACTGGCCAGCACTGGCTTATAATAGTCTACCTAGATATTTTCCTAGACGGATCTCTTTTGCCCATCACATCCTAGCACAGATATCTCCACCTAAGAGAATCTTCTGACTACTCAGTTTGAGGTAGCCTCCATAATCCACAATGACATCACTCTTTTTTATTTTCTTCATGGCTTCCCACCTTCCAAAAGGATCCTATTTCTCTGTCTCCCCTTTATTGACATATACAGTCCATAAGAACAGGGACCTTTCTGACTTGCTCACTAGGAATCCCTGAAGTACAGAACAGTGCCTTGAGGTGTTCAAAATGTATATTAAATGAATAAAGTAGATAAAGTAATTGGGAAATCTTCCTAAAGAAATAACACTACACCCATGTTTTACTTTCAATTCCAGTCTTATACAAAATGTCTACAAAGAGTACATAAAGAAGAAATACTTATTAAATTCCTCAAAAAAAGTAGATTGAGCAATTGGGAAACTTCATCAATGGCAAACTGAGCTTAAAAAAGTAATAAAATTGTACATAATATTATAATATTTTCAGTCTCTTAAGTGTCTCTTCATTTTATTTTTTATTTGTTTTCTTACTGTCTTATTTTTGTCATATTAATCAGTTTCATCAAAGGTTTGCTTATTTCATTAGTTTGGTAAAAAATGCAATTTTGATTTAATTAATGATACCTATTGTATATTTGCTTTTACTGTCATTAATATTGGCTTTTTTATTATTTATTTTCTTCTGCTGTCTTTGACTTTATTCTATTGATCTGATGCTAATTTTAAAAAACTTGGCCGGGCACGGTGGCTCACACCTGTAATCCCAGCACTTTGGGAGGCCCAGGCAGACAGATCACCTGAGGTTGGGAGTTCAAGATCACTCTGACCAACATGGAGAAACCTCGTCTCTACTAAAAATACAAAAAATTAGCCAGTCATGGTGGTGCATGCCTGTACTTCCAGCTACTCAGGAGGCTGAGGCAGGAGAATAGCTTGAACTCGGGAGGCAGAGGTTGCAGTGAGCCGAGATCGTGCCATTGCACTCCAGCCTGGGAAACAAGAGAGAAACTCTGTCTCAAAAAATAAAATAAAATAAAATAAAATAAAATAAAATAACTTAGATCAATAATGTAAGGCTTTTTAATTTTAATATAAAGAGTAAAATTTATATCTCTTTTGAGGTAATGCTTCACTGGATACTATAAGTTTAGATATGTTGTTTTATTTTTACTAATTTTCAGTCTTTGAAATATTTCCATGGTTTCTTTGACCCATGAAGTAGTTAGAAGTTTTTCTGGGGAGTGTGGATATTATTATTTTTATTACAAAATGTATGAAGTTGCTTCTGATTGTCCTGCATCAGATGATTTTTTCTGAATGTTACAAACTCTGGAATTTGCTGGCACTTGCTTTAAAACCTGATACTTGGTCAACTTAAATATATATACACACATATATGTGTGTGTGTGTGTATATATATATGTATATTTTTCCATGTATGCTTAAGAAAAAATGTTGATTCCATAATCATTGGGTAGAGTGTTCCATACATCCATTGAATATTTAATTGGGAATTTATTATCACTGCTCACCTAGAATTGAGACTGGGATTACCCTGATAGGAAAGGAAGCAGCAGTCAGGAGGAAGTACATCTTCTTTTCCAGCTCTACAGCCTTCCTGAAGCTTCATCTATCGGCAGAGCCCAACAGGGAGCCGCTGGCCAAGGAACAACGCAGTTTCTGAGTCCCTGCCCCAGCCTTGCAAAGATAGACGGATGGGTTTATCTGCACCACAAGAAATGGTGAGGAAAAAAAGAGGGTGGGTTCAGAACCAAGAGACAATGTCTCAATAATTGTCATACTTGCCAAGAAATAAAAATTGTTATTAGCTTATTTATGTGCACCTGAGGTTCCAAAATATTGCTACAGATAGCATCAAGCCATGATAAATCCATTGTAGTAGGGCCAGATCTCTAATCTGGATTTGTTAAAACAGTGCCTGAAGGAAATGATTGTGTGGTGACTCAGTAATTCTTTTGAAAATATTTTTCTTTTCTCATGTTTTATCTTCCAAGTATCTGTTAGCCTACAGATATCTGAAGTACAGTCATATGCTGCTCAACAACAGGGATCCATTCCAAGAAATGTGTCCTTAGATGATTTCTTTGTTGTGTGTACATCACAGAGTGCACTTACACAATCCTAGAGGATAGAGTCTACTACACATGTCGGCTGTGGGGCATAGCTCCTATGCTACAGCTTGTGCAGCATGTGACTGTATGTACTGAATACTGCAGGCAATTGTAACACGTGGTATTTGTATACCTAAACATACCCAGACAGAGGAGAGATACAGGAATAGATAGAAGAGGAATTTTTTAGTTCCATTATAATCTTATAGGACTATCATCCTATACGCAGTCCAAAATTGAGCTAAACATCATTATGAGCTGCACGACTGTATTTCACAGTCAGTAATAAATAACCCTTACTCCAAAAAATATAAAGGATTTCCACAAGAGGGAAGAGTCACCAACACAGTGGGTTTGGATTTGTCTGTGGGGTCTGTACCATCCTGTCCACATGGTATTTCTTGGATCTCATTGATGGATGTTACTGATTTCAGGCATTCATGGCTAATGAACAGAGCCATTGCCATACTTTGTGAACTACAACAAGAGATGTTTCCATTATACTCTGTTAGGTGCACTGTGCCTGCCAGGAATGAGCAGTGGCAGAGACAAAGCAGAACCTGCCTTTAGGGGTCCTACAATGGAACAAATGAGACAAGACATGCTCAGCACTGACTACAATAGAATAACTTCCATTGCTTTCCAAGGTACCATCATATTTCCATGTTGGTTTGGCCAGAGATCTCTGAGTTACCCAGCTCTCTTGCTGTCTCTATAGTCACTAGTCATCAGATGTAGCTTATTTTCATTACAGCACCTTCAGGAAGCCCCAGGTATTTTGTTGCCCACCACCCCTTTAGAAAGCCTCATCCACCCAACCCTAGTTCTCTCTACTTTCTGGCTCCCTACTCCTCAGCAACCCCCATCACACTACTTTCTGATTAATCTGCATGACCCAGAACTTTCATAGTGTTACTTCTTGCAACAGAAATCCTCAGGGGCTTTTCCTTGACTTGAGTAGCTGACCCGTCTTCCCTCCCACCAGCATAGCCAGAGAAGAAAAAAAATGCTGTTTATTAATTTAGATGTCTTTTGGAATATGTGTTTTTAGGAAACTAATCCCTTGGAATCCTTGCATTCACAAAGGACTTACCCTGATTATCTCACCCAATGTTATGATTTTTGACTTCTACAATGATTTCTACATAAAAGAACTTGTTTTTTCATTCTCTGGAAAAAAATGCATAGTCATTATTACCCACAATTCCAAAAATAAATACCCATATATTTGAGAAATGCTTCCTTGGATATTTTACATCTTTTTCAAGAACACTTGCATAATTTTCAGGGTCCAATGCAAAATAAAAATGCAAGACCTCTGGTTCAAAAATTATTAATAATTTCAAGATGACAACACAGAGCATTAGGATTTCTGAGTTTGGGGCCTGAGGCAGCTGCCCACAATGTATGCCCATGAAGCCAGCTCTGATCCCTCTGTTATGTTTAGAGTTTATTCCTTGGAGAATAAGAAAAAATGAGCTAAATGCAATTCTGAAACACATGAACTATATTACCTAAGACTTCTGATATCTCTGGCAGTAGCAGACAATCCTCTTGGTGAAGGGAACAACCTGCGAACAAGATTATGTGCATATAATTTTGACATCATCACTTCCCAGAAGGTTACTTAATTTCTCTTTGACTCAGGTTCCTCGTCTGTAAAATTGAGATAGTAATAATAGCACCCACACCATAACATAGGGTTCTTAAATGGATTTAATGAAATAATACAGGTAAAGTGCTTAGGACAGTGCCTGGACAGAGAATGCTCTATCACAGTTTAGGCTATTAAAGTTATCTCTTTCTTTACAAAGTTTTCTGATTTCTGTTTTTATTCTTAAATTATTTCAACATGTAGCTACACTTTATTACAAGGCATGAAAATATGAATTAGAAAAAAACATGCAAATTACAAGAAACACAAATCTACTTAGGGTACTAGGATTGTGGCATAAACAAAAAGAAGCATGTAAACCTTGGTGCCAAGCTTAATCAACTGATTGGTTGACTTGAGTATTCATTCTTTCAGAAAGCCTTCACCTTTGCCCATTAGTTTCCAAGGAGTTGGAAAGGCACAGATTAACAGATTATAGTCCCAACTCATATTACAGGGTCATGCAGTACCACAAGAAATGTAAGAAAATACAGTTTGGGTTGCCCAAAGGAAGGAAACTTGATTAGGTCCTGGATCAGGGTATGGTGGAGAGAATTTGGGAAATTGTTTTAGAGAAAGTGGTGGTTATCCCTAGAAAGATAAATAGGCATTTCCTAAGGTAGATTCCTCCAGGATGAAAGTATATTCAAAAGCCTGATGATGCAAAAGAATAAGTCATGACTGGGATTCTCCAGAAGTTTAGTGTAGTGGAAGTTTAAGCTACAGGTAGGATGGGGGCAAAGAAGTGAGACAAAAAGTTGTCAGCTAAGTGGTTTCCAGACCTCAGGAATAGCTTCACACTCCACATTCAGGAATCTGTCTGCCATCTCATGCACCACATGAAGCCTGAAAGGCTTAGAGCAAGAAGGAAGGGGGTGCATGGTTGGCAGTGGGATACAGCAATGTGATTGCTTAGAAAGCAATGCGCTCTCCTTGCCTAACAGTGTCGTGAGACTCTGGGACCCTGTCTACTGCAGGTGCTTGCTTCCCTCCTCTAAACAAGTGCTCTTGTTTGGTGGATTTGATTTAATTTTTGCAATAAAGGAGACACTTATCACACTAGATCCAGTACCAAATAAAATTTTGAATTAAAATAACCATTATAATTGATGTTACCATAGTATGAAAACTAAATTAAGAAAATTAATTTTGGTAGACTGTACATGATATTTTCTTTTTTGATCATAGAACTTGAACAGGAATTTTGGCCTGGAATAGTAGAAAGCAATGTTGTGTGATGTATATGTGCATTAGAAACAGTTGTTTGTTTTATTTCATCAAATATCAACTATTTGACTATAAGTGTACATTGAGTGTTGTGCTTCAAAAAATTAATTTGTTAAAAGAAGAAAAGGAAAGAATGGGTAGAAGAAATCCAATCTTCTTGCCAAAGATGGATGATTTCTACTGTGGATTTCTACTCTTGCTCTCAACTCCCTGAGAGCTTCCACGCTGGCTGTAGGCCCCATCGATTCAGTTTTCAGTGGACAATTCAATACAAGGCTACCTTTTGGGTTTTGGAATGGTTTCCAGTCCACATCATGGTGATTTTTGTTGAAAGAATGTCATCAAATACTGCTGTCAGAATCAGGCGAAACATCCTGCAGCAGTGCCAAGACCTTATGGGGAATTAGGTACCCATAACATAGGTGATCTTGCATATCATGATCTCAGAGCAGATGAAAAGGGAGTTGGGGGTGAATTATGGGGGCTGAGTTCTTTTCAGTGTGATCACCAAAGCCCCCTGCCAAAGTCTGCAATATCAAGACCTTGCTAATGTCAGGTTTTGTACACCTTGGAAGTCACAGATTAGTTGGAAATTGCTGTTTCTTATTAAATCAATTTGGATATTAGTTGGGAAAAGTCCTTTATGGAGTGCCTTTGTACTGGTCATGCCAAATGCCCATGGAATTAAACAGTTGCACACATATCTGGCTATATAGATATATGGATCCTGTATGTATAAACAAGTGATAAGGATCCTGTACATATAAACAGAAATCCAGTTTTCAATTATTTTTGTCAGAGTTGTGGTGAAGCTAATACAAGTTATTTATGTTTGCACTTAGTTCATATTAGATAAACTTTTGCGTTTGTGGAGAGGGAAAAGCTTGCATTTGAATGCCAATACCTACATTGGATCACTTGCTTTACTACTTCCCAGCTTTGTGATCTAAATGTCTTCATGTTAGAATTTCATCTGTGAAATATGATGTTTTGTAGGTTAAAAGTCATTAGGAAATTTTTTATTTTAATGAATCCTAATTTATTAGATTTTTCTTGTATTGTGCTTTTGTATTCTATGACATTTTTGCCTAAACCAAGATCACAAAGATTTTTCTCCTAAATTGTATTCCAAAATTTTGTAGTTTTAGGTTTTAGGTCTATAATTCATTCCAAGTTCATTTCTGTATGTGGCACAAGGCAAGAGTTAAGGTTTTAGTTTTGCTTTGTTTTCTTCCACAAAGTTGGTCATCTATTCTGGCACCATTTGTTGAAAATACTACCATTTCTCAATTAATTACCTTAAATTTTTTGTTGAAAATCAATCTACTGTCTACTCTATTTCATAGGTCTATTCATTTATCTAATTTCACCTTGTCTAGATTACTGTAACTTACAGTAAGACCTGAAACTGGGCAGAGTAAGTCAACTTGGCTCTTTAAAAAAATATTACTGGCCAGGTGTGGTGGCTCAAGCCTGTAATCCCAGCACTTTGGGAGGCCAAGGCAGGTGGATCACCTGAAGTCAGGAGTTCGAGATCAGCCTGACTCTACTAAAAGTACAAAATTAGCTGGGCATGGTGGTGCATGCCTATAATCCCACCTACTAGGGAGGCTAAAGCTGGGCAATCACTTGAACCCAGGAGGCAGAAGTTGCAGTGAGCTGAGATTGTGCCATTGCACTCCAGACTGGGCAACAAGAGTGAAACTCCATCTCAGAAACCAAAATCAAAACCAAAACCAAAAAAAAAAAATAGTATTAAGAAAATAAAAACAGCCGGGAGGTGACTCACACTTGAAATCCCAGCACTTTGGGAGGCCATGGTAGGTGGATCACTTTGAGCTCAGGAGTTCGAAACCAGCCTGGCCAACATAGTAAAACCCCATCTCTACAAAAAAAAAAAAAAAAAAATTAGCTGGACCTTGGTGGCATGTGCCTGTAGTCCCAGCTACTTGAGAGGTTGAGGCTGGAGAATCACGTGAGCCTGGGAGGTGGAGGCTGCAGTGAGCCAAAATCACACTACTGCAGTCCAGCCTGGGTGATTTAGTGAGACCCTGTCGAAAGAAAGAAAGAAGGAAGGAAAGAAGGAAAAGAAAGGAAAGGAAAGGAAAGGAAAGGAAAGGAAAGGAAAGGAAAGGAAAGGAAAGGAAAGGAAAGGAAAGAAGGAAGGAAGGAAGGAAGGAAGGAAGGAAGGAAGGAAGGAAGGAA